>NC_091184.1:35297479-35462479 GCF_040958095.1 Procambarus clarkii | reverse complement strand
CTCCGGGTAGCGAGGTGGCCAGGGCCTCCCTCGCTCCGTCGAACTTGCCCACCGCCAGCGCCCAACCCTCCATGGAGAAGTCCAGCTCTTCCGCTCCGTATGTGGCCTTGTTGGTCTCCATCCACTTGGTGCCAGAGGAGAGCATGCTGACCAGGATACCTGTAAGAGGGGGGAGTGATTAGTGGCGTGGCAAAGGGGGGATATGGGGAAGCAGGCATGGGAGGCAGAGAGACAGAGAAAGAGAGAGAGAGAGAGAGAGAGAGAGAGAGAGAGAGAGAGAGAGAGAGAGAGAGAGAGAGAGAGAGAGAGAGAGAGAGAGAGAGAGAGAGAGAGAGAGAGAGAGAAAACACGACAGGAAACTTATCTTGAGGGGAAGGGGAAGGGAAATGGGAGCGAGAAAAGGCAGGTCAGTAACTTGAGAAAGAGGAGGATATGGGGAGGGGGCAGGTCAGTAACAACAGAAGGGAGACACATGTTTTCTCCGCTGGTGTGTGTTGTGTGATTGTGTTACGTGTGTGTTGGAGTGCATGTACTCACCTAGCTATGCTGGCGGGAGTGGAGCTTCAGCTCTTGGGTCATGCCTCAAAACTTAAATCAACCAGCGATTCCTAGGTTGTCTATATTTCAAGTGGTGTATAGTTTCTCCCTCCACCATACATATATAAGCCTAACCTCGATATAAGCCTAACATATACTGTATGTATCAACATATACTGTATGTATCAACATAATAGTAGACATCCGTCAATCCCTTGGGGTTATGGAGTTGTGCCTTGTGTGTCTGGTTGGGTGCAACGTCTGACGTGGCTGTGAAGTCCAACCCGAGAACGGCAATCCCGACCGCAGCGAGCGCAGATAAAAGCCGAAGCGGGTGCGTCTGTCGTTTGAATTATAGCATAGTAGAACTCTGTTTAGTGTTTGCAGGTTATAGTTGTGTGTGTGTAAACTAAAGTCTTTGAAAATGTAATAAGTTATTACGAAACGCGTTCAAGTGTCGCGTCAGACTAGAAATAAAAATGAATTTTGGAGAATTGATTTTTCAATTACCATCGACAGTGAAAAGAAACATAAGAAATATTGAGAAAATTCGTGTTAGAATTATTAATCTTACTTTTTCGGTCATATTAAATAATATATGTTTGCAAGAAAGACTGCTACCAATATATATATATAACCTCGATATATATATATATATATATATATATATATATATATATATATATATATATATATATATATATATGAACACGTTGTACTGAACGGGGGTGAGAATAGCTTGAGCTGTCTCATCCCTTTGTGTGTATTTATACCTCAATAAACTTATTTTAATTCGTGTTTACCTTGACCGAAGAAAGCGTAGGGGCCTCCTAGGTATACGTAGTGCTGGTCCTGTGTAAGACGAGGTCACGCGGATTAAATTATTTCTCACCTCTTTTGGGTTAGTTTTGAAGGAAAGCACATTTTTGTTTGAATGTTGGTGTTTAATAGTTTTATTTGTCACTCATTTATCAATTTTAAGTAATACTTTATTTAGCCAATTTTTCAGACTATAAATTTGTACAATCTGATTTTGCAGAGCCCGAGGCAGTGCTACCAACATACCTGACTCAGGACCCCGCTGGAGCCCGCCAGAGCGAAGGCGGTTAAAGCATTGGTGTTTTTGTAGGTCTTTTGCCCCACTTGAAAATTGTCTCCTGGAAACACGGATACATAAATGCATTACAAATGTATAACATTAAATAAACAGACGAAGATTAACAAATAATGTGATTAAAATCAATTCAATTATAGAAAAAAAATATATTATAACAACGTTTAGTAAAAAAAATCACACAGCGTCAACTGTAATTATTACACTACACTGGAGAGATTATTTACACCACTGGAGAAGTTATTTACATTACTGGGGAGGTTATTTACACCACTGGAGAGGTTATTTACATTACTGGGGAGGTTATTTACACCACTGGAGAGATTATTTACACCACTGGAGAGATTATTTACACCACTGGAGAGGTTATTTACACCATTAAGGGGGAGGTTATTTACACCATTAAGGGGGAGGTTATTTACACCATTAAGGGAGAGGATATTTACACCATTAAGGGGGAGGGTATTCACACAAGGGTGGAGATCACAATAGGTGATCTCCTGTTGTGATCAGGAGCAGGAGATCACAACAGGACCCACGAACTCAAACTAGATCACAGCAGAAGGTAAACTATACGAGCAGGACACACTTGAACACATACTCACCAGGGTAGGGAAGTACCTTGATGACTTCGCCTGCCTTCGTGGACAGGACGTAGCAGGCCCCGCGCCCGTGGAGAGAGATGTAGTCGTGCGACACGACCTTCCGTGGGTAACGAGGGGCGCACGCCTGGTGTAGAGGGAGAGAGCAGTGAGTACTGGGGCGCAGCTCTGATGACAGAGATGAAGGATGAGGGGAGCGATGCAGCTCTGTATGTCGTGAGGATAAACATACTCCAACACATACGATCTCTTCATTAAATAATACTACATAGTCCTCTCCATGCTTGGCATCTTCTTTCAATAATGATTCACTTATTTTATAGACTAGGAATGAGCCGTGATCCTACTGATGATTTTATATTCCAAACACAACTTACCTGACGCCACCAAGTCGAGTCAAACAGCCATGGTACACACATAATGGAAATTAATTCTCGTAATACAGTTAAGGCAATCATGGTGACGGCTCCCACCATGGAACACCCATCTTGGTGAACACAGACACTCACCAAGAGTTTGGACTGGGCGGCTCCTGTCGTATACAGAGTCTCGCCGAAGCCAATCCCTTGATTCTGCATGGTTGCTCCCCACCAGACGGCTTCCTGGCTACGATCTGCGGAGAGGTGGCAGAGTTGATTGGTAGGTGGGTGGTGGTAGTGGCTGGTAGGTGGTATCAGTGGCTGGTAGGCTGGTGAGTGGTGTCAGTGGTTGGTAGGTGGTGTGTGGTGTCAGTGGCTGGTAGGCTGGTGAGTGGTGTCATTGGCTGGTAGGTGGGTGGTGTCAGTGTCTGGTAGGTGGGTGGTGTCATTGGCTGGTAGGTGGGTGGTGTCAGTGTCTGGTAGGTGGGTGGTGTCAGTGTCTGGTAGGTGGGTGGTGTCAGTGTCTGGTAGGTGGGTGGTGTCAGTGTCTGGTAGGTGGGTGGTGTCAGTGTCTGGTAGGTGGGTGGTGTCAGTGTCTGGTAGGTGGGTGGTGTCAGTGTCTGGTAGGTGGGTGGTGTCAGTGTCTGGTAGGTGGGTGGTGTCAGTGTCTGGTAGGTGGGTGGTGTCAGTGTCTGGTAGGTGGGTGGTGTCAGTGTCTGGTAGGTGGGTGGTGTCAGTGTCTGGTAGGTGGGTGGTGCCAGGGGCTGGTAGGTGGGTGGTGTCAGTGTCTGGTAGGTGGGTGGTGTCAGTGTCTGGTAGGTGGGTGGTGCCAGGGGCTGGTAGGTGACTGTGGAGTGGTGCTGTGCAATGTTGTTATCAACCACTATCTGGGGGGGGGAAGCAAGTCAGTTGTTAGAACATCAATTTTTCTTAAGTTTATCTTGATTAATCTGAGTTTTCAACTTTCGTCACCGTTCTCTTATCCTGTTTTCTCTCAATAAAAAAAGGCTAACACAGTCGACCTTGTCTATTCCATCGGTATCATGCATGAAGTGATCATGTCCACTCTTTGATCCCCATTTCTGAAGTTATTAGATTGAAATCCATCGAAGGCATGTTTTGTTCTACGTGTGTGTGCTGGTATTAGTGTAGTGGATGTAGGTACTGGTATTAGTGACAGTACCATACATGGGTACCAGTCCCATACACCACGTGGTATCCAGTCCCATACACCACGTGGTGCCCAGTCCCGTATACTCACCCGTGTAGCTGAGAGAGGGGAGAGAGGGGAGAGGATCACACGTGTCGCTGAAGGTCTTGCACACATAGATGTCCCCCAGAGGCAAGCTGTAGTTCCCGGCCTTGGAGCTCCGTCCCCTCGGCGCCCCGACCACCAGGCTGACACAACACACACACGCAGGTCAGAAATCTCACGTGAAGAAGACAGGTCACAATACCGTGGCCCGAAACGAGATGTTTTTACAAATATATCTAAATGGCTTGAAATAAATGTGATTTTTTATGTACCAAATGTACGAGAGAGAGAGAGAGAGCTCTAGAGAGAGAGAGAGAGAGAGAGAGAGAGAGAGAGAGAGAGAGAGAGAGAGAGAGAGAGAGAGAGAGAGAGAGAGAGAGAGAGAGAGAGAGAGAGAGAGAGAGAGAGAGAGAGACAGAGAGAGAGAGACTTAGACTGAGACTTGCCTTTTCTCTTTGACTTGGTCATGCCACAGAGCCACACTGTAGCCGTAGTAGGAGTCGTTGTTGCCCCTCAGGATTCTAGAGAGGTTTACGTTGAGATTGAAGCCTGAGACTCGGGCCTGGAGGTCCGTCGCCACCACCACCATCGCCACCAGCCACGCCCAGGAACTCATCCTCCTCCTATAATTAAGAAGGAATAAAATGCTTATCTTCAAAAACTAAGACGGTTAGGTTAGGTCGTGGTTTTCTATTCAGCTTTTCAGGTAAACTCAAATATTCACAATATATTTGACAGTACGATTTAATACTAAGTGTAGATAAGTACAATTCCTGATTGTCATACATAGTACATTATTGCACTTATGGAGCTGTAACATTTACCTCCCCATTTTTGGAGGACGGGCTGGGAAGTGCCCGACTCTCAACCTTCACGTTATCTAGAATGTGTGTAGACTTTTTCCTTGTATTCAGACTTTTCTGATGTCAATGCTCGTGTGTACTTAAATGTTTATACCAACGAGCAGTGATTTTGTGTATTTGTCGTTTAAAGCATTTTTTGTTTAGGCTTAAAGCTCGCCCTCTTAAAAGCTTATCTTAAGTTTCATTCTACAAGGTTTCCCCTGGAACACGATCCACCAATATGTTGACATCAGGGCCCCAATTACTCACCTATTTGTATTTACATGTTTGTGTGTGTGTGTACTCACCTAGTTGTTGAGCTCTGGCTTTTTGATCCCGCCTTTCAACTGTCAATCAACTGGTGTACAGATTCCTGAGTCTACTGGGCTCTATCATATTTACATTTGAAACTGTGTATGGAATCAGCCTCCACCACATCACTGCCTAGTGCATTCCATCTGTTAACTACTCTGACACTGAAAAAGTTCTTTCTAACGTCTCTGTGGCTCATTTGGGTACTAAGTTTCCACCTGTGTTCCCTTATTCGCGTACCACCAGTGTTAAACAGTTTATCTTAATCTACTCTGTCAATTCCTCTTAGAATTTTGTAGGTAGTAATCATGTCTCCCCTAACTGTGTGTGTGTATTTAATATTTGTATTTACTATTTGTACCTGCAGAATCGGATATTAGCTCTTGGACCCCGCCTTTCTAACTAATCTAATTTTCCTCTATTATATCTACTACATATGTTTCTCTCAAACACGCTCACACACACATCCCCAGGAAGTAGCCCGTAGCAGCTGTCTAACTCCCAGGTGCCCATTTACTGCTAGATGAACAGGAGCGTCAGGGTGAAAGAAACTGCCCATTTGTTTCTGCTTCGGCTGGGAACCGAACTCGGGCCCATAGGACTACGACCCCCGAGTGCTGTCCACTCAGCCCAATGTGTGTGTGCGTGTGTGTACTTACCTAGTTGTACTCATCTATGTAGAGAAAAATAGGTTGACACACACAGACCCAGGAAGCAGCCCGTAACAGCTGTCTAATTCCCAGGTACCTATTTACTGCTAAGTAACAGGCACATCAGGGGTGAAAGAAACACTGCCTTTTTTGTTTCCGCCGGCGCCGGGAATCGAACCCTGGACCTCAGGACTACGTATCCAGCGTGCTGACCACTTAGCTACAGAGCCCTGGCGGTATTTGTGACCGACTGAAATAATATGTTTATACGTGTGCATGTGAGTGATTATGTGCGTGAGTGCCTCGCTGAACAGCCACATTGGCTTAAGATTGTTGAAGATTAGGACACCACAAGAGGTGGCACGGGCATGAATAGCCCGTAAGTGGTACAGTTCTTGGGGAGAATGTGGTCTTCGGTCGCACACAACCGCAGGAAGTGCCGTCTAAAAATACTGGTGGCGGATGTCAGGGAGACACTTGGGGTGCAAACCTCTCTTCACTTATCTGGCGGTTGTTTAAATGTTAATATTATAAACTATTAACCCATTCTCGTGTTGGAAAGAGAGAGAGAGAGAGAGAGTACAATTATCACATCTCGTGCATCTGGAGAGACGCTTCGTTACTTTCCGTAGGATGGTATATCACTGGGAGTCCTATAGACTCCAGGAAGCCGGTCGGCCGAGCGGACAGCACGCTGGACTTGTGATCCTGTGGTCCTGGGTTCGATCCCAGGCGCCGGCGAGAAACAATGGGCAGAGTTTCTTTCACCCTATGCCCCTGTTACCTAGCAGTAAAATAGGTACCTGGGTGTTAGTCAGTTGTCACGGGCTGCTTCCTGGGGGTGGAGGCCTGGTCGAGGACCGGGGGGACACTAAAAAGCCCCGAAATCATCTCAAGATAACCACCCCCGAGAGTCGTGTCCCGGGGGTCCTATAGACTCCAGACACCCCAGAGAGCGGTGCATGTGTCATCTGGTGGCTTCGTGTAGTATCCTACAGTCCTGTTATGTATTATGCTAGAATGTCACCTGTAAAGAGACTTAGTAATGATATATTTTCACCAAGGTGGAGGGTTTGACGTTAGACTGGAATTTAAAAGAAATGTAACAATTTAGTAATATTTTGTCTTTAGCCCCCACACAAAAAGATCGCGTATTTCTCCATCTGGCGTTTGCGTTCACGCGTACGTACATGGACTCGTCCTTCATGAGGCTAAAATTTAACTAATCTAACTGTAATTTAAGCAAGTTATTATTTTTTCTCTTTTTTTCTTAGTCTAGTTGAAGACATATTAATTTGAGAGGAGTTGATGAGAATGACATGATTACATGATTGTAACCAATGGCTTCTGTCAGGGCAAATCGTCAGCAAACACAATTTTTGTTTTGTTTGCAATAGAATGTTTTTGTTCTTGATAATTTTTCCTCGGAAATGTTTATCAAGGGAGTGGAGATATGCTATTTATTGTTCAGGTTTGTAATTGTCTCAAATTGTAATTTGATCAACGTTTGAGATGATATTTTTCACCCTTATGAAAAGTCTACTTGGTTTGGAGCGCCGAAGGTTCGTTCTGTACAGGGTTCGTTCTGAACAGGTTTCATAATGTTACCTCACGGGAAAACCTGTCCTGTTCTCACAGCTGGACGATCATAGAGTCCGCTACTAACCTTATCAGTATCAAATTAAACAAATCTATAAGGACCGTGACATATATTTTGACCATGTCGTAGCTCAGTCGATAAAGGCAGAGTCTGGGATGATCTCGGACATAGGTTCGAATCCTCGTCACGGCCCTTGTGGATTTGTTCATTTGATGCATCACGCTATTGTGATTTCTGTGTATTTATCAGTATCAAATTAAACAAAATAATTGATTTTGTAATCATTGTACTGCCACTGGAATAAAAGGATCTTTGGAGTATTGTGGAAACACATGAAAATTTTAATTATAAAGTTCTACGCATTCAATTTTTGGTACAAATGTGATTGTGTTGAAATATCCAGAAAGTGTTGGTATTGATATGTGAATTTATCATTTACACATCTCTATGTAACCATTAAATATATTTTTGATTCTCTGAAATTTTACTTTTCATGAAATTTTGAGTTATTTTAGTTTGAAGTTTGCAAGCTGAAACTGCCTTTCTTACGTACAGTTATCGGAAGGAATATGCTAGTGGAGTGGAGATATGCTATTTAATTTGAGATAAGCTATTCAGTTATTTTAGTTTGAAGTTTGCAAGCTGAAACTGCCTTTCATACGTACAGTTATCTGAAGCAATATGCTAGTGGAGTGGAGATATGCTATTTATTGTTCAGGTTTGTAATTGTCTAAAATTGAAATTTGATCAACGTTTGAGATGATATTTTTCACCCTTATGAAAATTCTACTTGGTTTACTCGTCACAACCCTTGTGGATTTGTTCATTTGATGCATCACGCTATTGTGATTTCTGTGTATTTATCAGTATCAAATTAAGGGGGCATATCATTCTAAATCGTTATAAATTAAAAGTTGTTCAGTTTGCTTATAAATTTTTTTATGAAATGGTTATAGAAAGGGCTGCAACTGGTCCAAGTTTCACCATCACACCCTAAACAGAAAAGGAGAAAAAAAATGCACAACGTATTATGCAACGAATGTTCAACATTCTCAAATAATCTCAGGGAACACATGTGTCAACTAAAATGTCTACTATGTGCTGTAGAAGCACAAACTTTTGTAATAATTGTAATATGTATGTGCAATATATTTATATTTAAATTTTTTTTTTTCTTTTGGCCAATATTTGTTTCTCGTTTGTTATCAAGGGATTTGCATGAAACTTGCACACCTTGCTCAATGGATGCGTATCTGCAAGGGTGCCGATTATGAACGAAATCTGTCGAAGTCAAGCTCAGCTACAGGTGGCCGAACTTGGATCTTTATTTTACTCTGGAAAGTAATTTAAACCTTCAAATTACTTCAGAGCTTTCATTTATTAATCAATTTACATGCAAATTACACCTTATATGTAGCGTTTGTGCTTCTACAGAATCTAGTAGACATTTTAGTCCAAAGTCTATTTGTTGATTTTATAAAAATTTATAAATATCACATATTGCATATTTTTTTAGAAGGGTAACTTTGAAAAATTATATTGTTGCACTAAACATTTTTTGATAAAACTGATCACTAGAATCCTTTATTATGTGCTTAATTTAATAACTGAGTGTTATAGAAATGATTTTAGTTGACACATGTGTTCCCTGAAACTATTTGAAAATTCGTTGCATAATTCGTTGTTTATTTTTTTTCTCCTTTTCTGTTTAGGGTGTGATGATGAAACTTGGACCAGCTGCAGCCCTTTCTATAACCATTTCATAAAAAAATTTATAAGCAAATTGAACCACTTTTAATTTTACATTGATATGCCACCTTAAACAAAATAATTGATTTTGTAATCATTGTACTGCCACTGGAATAAAAGGATCTTTGGAGTATTGTGGAACCAAATTAAAATTTGAATTATTAAGTTCTACGCATTCAATTTTTGGTACAAATGTGATTGTGTTGAAATATCCAGAAAAGTCTTGTTATTGATATGTGAATTTATCATTTACACATCTCTATGTAACCATTAAATATATTTTTGATTCTCTGAAATTTTACTTTTCATGAAATTTTGAGTTATTTTAGTTTGAAGTTTGCAAGCTGAAACTGCCTTTCTTACGTACAGTTATCGGAAGGAATATGCTAGTGGAGTGGAGATATGCTATTTAATTTGAGATAAGCTATTCAGTTATTTTAGTTTGAAGTTTGCAAGCTGAAACTGCCTTTCATACGTACAGTTATCTGAAGCAATATGCTAGTGGAGTGGAGATATGCTATTTATTGTTCAGGTTTGTAATTGTCTAAAATTGAAATTTGATCAACGTTTGAGATGATATTTTTCACCCTTATGAAAATTCTTCTTGGTTTACTCGTCACGGCCCTTGTGGATTTGTTCATTTGATGCATCACGCTATTGTGATTTCTGTGTATTTATCAGTATCAAATTAAACAAAATAATTGATTTTGTTGTAATCATTGTACTGACACTGGAATAAAAGGATCTTTGGAGTATTGAGGAAACAAATTAAAATTTGAATAATAAAGTTCTACGCATTCAATTTTTGGTACAAATGTGATTGTGTTGAAATATCCAGAAAAGTCTTGTTATTGATATGTGAATTTATCATTTACACATCTCTATGTAACCATTAAATATATTTTTGATTCTCTGAAATTTTACTTTTCATGAAATTTTGAGTTATTTTAGTTTGAAGTTTGCAAGCTGAAACTGCCTTTCTTACGTACAGTTATCGGAAGGAATATGCTAGTGGAGTGGAGATATGCTATTTAATTTGAGATAAGCTATTCAGTTATTTTAGTTTGAAGTTTGCAAGCTGAAACTGCCTTTCATACGTACAGTTATCTGAAGCAGTATGCTAGTGGAGTGGAGATATGCTATTTATTGTTCAGGTTTGTAATTGTCTAAAATTGAAATTTGATCAACGTTTGAGATGATATTTTTCACCCTTATGAAAATTCTACTTGGTTTACTCGTCACGGACCTTGTGGATTTGTTCATTTGATGCATCACGCTATTGTGATTTCTGTGTATTTATCAGTATCAAATTAAGGGGGCATATTCTAAATCGTTATATATTAAAAGTTGTTCAATTTGCTTATAAATTTTTTTATGAAATGGTTATTGAAAGGGCTGCAACTGGTCCAAGTTTCACCATCACACCCTAAACAGAAAAGGAGAAAAAAAATACACAACGTATTATGCAACGAATGTTCAACATTCTCAAATAATCTCAGGGAACACGTGTCAACTAAAATGTCTACTATGTGCTGTAGAAGCACAAACTCTTGTAATAATTGTAATATGTATGTGCAATATATTTATATTTAAATTTTTTTTTTTTTCTTTTTTTCTTTTTTTTCTTTTTGGCCAATATTTGTTTCTCGTTTGTTATCAAGGGATTTGCATGAAGTAAGTAAGTAAGTAATTATCAAAAGAAGGCACCAAACCGGGAAGGCTATTTAGCACCATCAAATACGCAAAATAATCAGAGGGCGCTAAATATCACCAAGGATGCCAATACGAGAACAAAAACGCATAAGGCGAACGATATCAAAAGTATCCGAGTCACCAAGAATTCTATCGAGGGACAGGTGACCGCGAGAGGCGGTCGGAAAGCAAGACACACGCTCGTCCTGGAAGTCAGGACATTCAAGAAGGACATGCACGACCGTAAGAGGGACAATGCAACTAGGACAATAAGGAGCAGGGCGGCGCTCCATCAAGTGACCATGGGTTAAGCGAGTATGGCCCATACGCAACCTCGCCAGAGCTGTTTCCCACCGCCGGTTACGGTGGAAGGAGGACGGCCACGAGGAAACACAACATTTAAGAGTACGTAGCTTGTTACCAGTAACAGACAACCAAGAAGGCTGCCAACGGGTAAGGACTGAGGAATGGATAACCGGGTAAAAGTCGGAATACGGAATGCCTTTGCGAGAGATGGGGCAAGAGCGGACAGCTTCCTTGGCAGCAGCATCTGCACGCTCATTTAAAGACACACCAATATGGCTGGGAACCCAACAAAACTCAACCGACTTAAATTTACTGTGAACGAGAAACAGCCAATGCTGGATCTCGACAACTACTGGATGAACCGGATTAAAGGACCCGAGAGCCATGAGGGCACTACGAGAGTCAACAACAACCACAAAGGAAGACTGACAACGAGAAAGCAGGAGACGAAGAGCATAGAGAATAGCATAAAGTTCCGCTGTAAAGATACTAGTCTCCGGAGGCAAGCGACACATATAAGTGCGATCAGGAAAAACAACAGAGTAGCCAACACCGTCCGCTGACTTAGACCCATCGGTGAAGACAGAAACGGAGCGGGAGTGAGAAGAAAAGTGCTCGAGGAAAAGGCGTTTTAGAACCGTAGGAGGGGTAAAAGCTTTAGTGATACGGGTCAAGGATGTACAAAACCGCGGAAGAGGGACCCTCCACGGGGGCAAAGAAGGAACAACACGAGGAGAAACATCAGAAATACGAACGGAAAGAGAATCCTGTAGGCGAGATAACCGGACAGAAAGAGGGAGGTGGTGAAGAGGAACAGGAACCGCAGGAGGGGTAAAAGTTAAAGCACGACAGAGGCGAGAGGAAGGATGTTGCACGGACCGCGCAAGATAGCGAAGACAGTAGCGATCACGGCGGTCCTGGAGAGACAGGAACCCAGTGTCAACATACAAGCTAAGGATGGGAGTCGAACGAAAGGCACCAGAACTGAGGCGCAACCCAGTATGGTGCAAAGCATCAAGACGGCGAAGAGTAGAAGGAGAAGCAGACGAGTAAGCAGGGCAACCATAATCGAGCTTAGACAGGACGAGAGAGGAATGTAAAGCAAGGAGAGTGCGCCTATCTGCCCCCCAAGAAGTATGGGACAAGACCCGAAGGAGGGTAAGGGCCTTAGAGCACTCAACACGGAGGTAAGAGATATGGGGAGACCAAGACAAACGAGTGTCAAGGAATAACCCCAAAAGCTTCGCGGAATCTTTGTATTCAAGGGGATGACCATAAAGTGACAAAGAGGGACGAAGAACAACCCGTTTCCGCGTAAAAGTCATGGCACAAGTCTTAGAAGTAGAGAACTTGAAGCCATGACCTGTGGCCCAAGACGACACGGCATCAATTGCAAGTTGAAGCCGGCGTTGAAGGAGAGGCGAATCATCACCCTGACAACAAAGGGTAAGATCATCGACATAGAGAGCGGAGAAGACACCAGAAGGAAGAGAGGAAAGAAGACCATTGAGGGCAACCAGAAAAAGAGTAGTGCTCAGAACACTACCCTGGGGCACACCTTCGTATTGCTGAAAAGAGGGAGAGAGAGCGGTACCAAGGCGCACCCGAAAGGAACGACGAGAGAGGAAGCTGCGAAGAAAGAGAGGGAGATGACCACGAAGGCCAAAAGAATGAAGTTGAGATAGGATATGATAACGCCAAGTGGTGTCGTAAGCCTTTTCTAGGTCAAAAAGGACGGCAACAACGGAGGTCTTCGCAGCAAAAGCAGAACGAATATAGACCTCCAAGTTCACCAGGACATCTGTCGTGCTGCGGCACTTGCGGAAACCAAATTGAGAAGGGGAGAGGAGGTGATGGTGTTCCAGGAACCACATCAGACGATTGTTAACCATACGTTCAAAGAGTTTGCAGACACAACTTGTGAGAGCAATAGGGCGAAAGTCCTTAGGGGAAGTACCCAGAGACCCCGGTTTGCGAACAGGGAGGACAACGGCATCGAGCCAGTCCCCAGGGACTGACGACGACTCCCAGATCCGATTATACAGACTCAGTAAATACTGAGACGTGCTCGGAGGGAGATGGCGAAGCATCTCATAATGAATACCATCAGAGCCCGCCGCCGTAGAACCGCAGAGGGCCAGGGCAGAACGAAGTTCAGAGAGAGAGAAGGGATCATTATAGGGAAGCTGAAGATGAGTGCAGAAATCTAAAGGACGAGACTCAAGGACAGGTTTACGAAGAAGGAAAGATTGGGGAAGATGAAGACCAGAGCTAACAGAAGAAAAGTGGGAACCCAGTTCGGAAGCGACCTGCAACGGGTCCGCCACAAGAGTATCATGGAGGTGAAGGACCGGTGAAACATCGGGAACGAACTTACCCGCTATCTTGCGGATACGCTTCCAGATCTGGGCCAGAGGGGTTTCGGACGTAATTGTTGAGACATAAGATGCCCAACATTCACGTTTAGCCGTACGGATGGCCCTACGGGCCACCGCACTCGCTTTCCGAAAGAAAAGAAAAGAATTGGTCGTCTGCCTACGGCGGTGCCTCTTCCAGGCTGCACGCTTACAGCGGACAGCCCGAGCACAGTCCGCATTCCACCAAGGAACGCACTTCCGTGGACCCCGAGAGGAAGAGCGAGGAATAGAGCGGAGGGCAGCGTTGAAGACAGTGTCATGAAAAAGGAGGAGAGCGCGAGAGAGGGGCAGAAGGGAGAGGTCAGAGAGAGTAGCACTGAGGGAAAATAGGGTCCAGTCCGCCTTAGCAAACTGCCACCTAGGGAAAGAGAGGGAAGGGCGAAAAGAGAAAAAGGAAACAAGGATGGGGAAATGATCACTTCCATGGAGGTCATCAAGAACCTGCCACGTGAAACCTAAGTAAAGAGAAGAAGAGCAGAGAGAAAGATCAAGACAAGAAAGGGTGCGAGTCCGAGAGTCCAAATGAGTGGGCTCACCAGAATTCAGAAGAGACAGGGAAGAAGAGAGGAGAAACGGCTCAAGGAGGCGACCCCGGGTATTCGTCAGAACGTCACCCCAAAGAGAATGACGACAATTGAAGTCACCCAGCAGGAGCACAGGTTCCGGCAAGGAGTCTAGGAGGTGTTTCAAATCAGGAAGAGAGAGCGGGACACTCGGGGGGAGATAAATGGAACAAACTGTGTACCATTTCCCCACAAAGATACGAGCAGCAGAACAATGGAGAGGCGAAGGAAAAAGTAAAGGAACAAAGGGAACATCAGCCCGAATCAAGAGAGCAGAAGAATTAGAAGCCCCAGCAATGGCTGGGGGGGGGGGGGAGAGAAAGGAATAGCCACGAAAACGACCAGGACGAGCACCAAGCATCGGCTCCTGGAGACAGACACAAAGGGGCGAAAACCGCGAAATCAGAAGTTGGAGTTCGAGGAAATTGGCGTAATAACCTCGAACATTCCATTGAAGAATGGACAACGACGAGAAGAGAAAGGACAAAAACAGAGAACAAGGAAGAAACAAAGGCGAAAGAGCAACAGAGCACGTTAAAGAATATCAGGGTCGGGATCAGGGTCAGCAAAGTCAGGGTTAGGGGGCATGGGTAAACTGAGCAAAGACGGAGGGAAGGAAACGGGAGAACAGATCAGAGGTGGGCGGGCAGGGTCCGGAGGAGGAGGAGGAAGAGGAGGAGACAACGGAGAGGAGCAGTCAAGGACAGCAGCAGGAAGAGGGGGAGTAGAAAGAGGGGAGCGCACCCCAGCAAGAGCAGCAACCGAAAGGGAAGCAGGGGCCAAAGAAACCTCCATAGCAGGAACAGGGTGCGCAAGCACTGAAACGGAAGGGGAAGGAGCAACAGAGCCAGAAGGAGGAGCTGAGGAAGAAAGCGAAGCCTTCTTACCCGCCGGGGAAGAGGATGGAGAGGAGCCAGGCTTACGCTTCTGACTTAAAGAGACCGGTGTCCCAGCAACTACGTACCGGGCAACGGATTCCAGTGTCTCAACAGGAGAAGCCGAACGAGAGCACACACGACGGCCGTTAGGAGAGCGATGGACATCCGCCCGCACCGACAGGCGGTGGGGAGAGCCGATAGATGGAGGAAGAGGATGGGAAGGAGGACCGGAGGGGGACGAGGAAGAAGACACAGAAGACACGACAGACCGGGTAGAAAGAAGGGGAACCCCAGACAGAGGACCAGGAGGAGGATCCTTCGGGAGAGAACCCAAAGGGACAGAGGAGGGGGCAGTGGGCGCATCAGGGTCCAAGGCCCGGAAACGGTTGTGAGTCTGAGGAAGGCGGGAAGGACGAGGAGAGGAAGAGCGCAACACGCGAGCATAAGAGATATTAGCATAAGGCGGGAGCCGGCGAACCTGGCGCCTCGCCTCAGGAAAAGATAAACGCTCCCGGTGCTTCAAGTTGAGGACGGCTGCCTCAAGCTTGTAATGGACACACGCACGGGAGAAGGTAGGATGGGCCTCACCGCAGTTGAGGCAACGAGCCTGGGGAGAAGCGCACTCCGACTTAAAGTGACCTTCGCCACCACACAAAGGACAGAGAGAGACAGTCCCGGAGCAGCGGAGGGCACCATGCCCAAACCTCCAGCACTTGTTGCAGAGCCGAGGAGAAGGAATGTACTCCTGGACAGAGCACCTGGCACCAGCAAGAATGACAGAGGGTGGAAGGGTCCTACCATCAAAGGTAATCTTCACAACCCGGAGGGGTTGACGGCGACTACCACGAGGAGGACGAGTAAACGTGTCCACCTGGAGAATAGAATGGCCCTGGGCAGCGAGGGTATGTCGAATATCGTCGTGGCAGTCGCGCAGGTCCCGAACACCGGTCGCAACATGGGGCGGGAGCAAAATAGTGCCAACACTGGCATTCAACTGAGCGTTCTTCGAGACCCGAACGGGGGTCTCGCCAAGGCAGGATAAGGCAGCCAAGCGGGAAGCAGCATCCTGAGAAGGAGCAGCAACGACACGTGTACCGAGACGAGTGGGGTTGAAAGTAATGGAGGCATCCATGGAATCAATGAGATGTCGATGGAGGGAGAAATCGTCAGGAGGCGCAGAATCAAGAGGGAGGAGATCAAAATATTTGGACCACGAAGCGGGACCAAACAAGGCTTGATAGGTAGCAGAACTGGAAGGAATCGAGCGAGGGCGGCCGTGACGAGGACGGCGGTGAGAACCCCCGGAGAGAGAGGGGTTAAAAGGCGCAGTAGTTACAACTAGAGAAGGAGCCGCGCCAGGGGACGAGGTAGTCACCACTGGGGGCTTGGGGCTCGACCCAACCACAGAGGAGGGAGGGGAGCCAGAGGAAGGAGTCAGAGAGGCCAAAGGAGGAGCAAGGTCGGGGCCCAATGCAGCGGAGGCTACAGAGCCCGGTCTTCCAATATGGACCGACTCGGGGGCTTGGTCGCCCACCCCACGAGCCTGAGAAGGTAAACCAGAAGAAGCCGAAACAGGGGTTATCATCTTGACGAAAGAAGAATTCACTCACGAATGTGCCCCCACACCCACCATGGAGCCACAATTAGAGGCAGGACACCCAACAAGAAGCTATCGCCGATCTTGTCGGGGCCTCCTAGGGGTGCGTCGTGAGTATACGCCCCACAAACGCCACCTTAAGAAACCGACAGTCCGTCGAGATCGGGTTCAGTGACGAAGTGGGGATTGACAATAAAAGGTTCCCCTCGCTCTCGACGTCGGGTACTGCAGTTCTACGGGTGCATGAGTATGCCTCCTCAAGCACCCGGGCGTCAAAATAGAAGAAGTCCAAGGGAAGAACCAGAACGAGCAAAAGGTCGGCAGGAAACGGCAAGCAGATAGGAGAAGAGGGGGGAGAAAAACGAAACAGAAGGAAAAGGAAAAGATGCCCAGCAGAATTGGAGAGGACGGCAGCAGGAGCACAAGGCTAGAAAAGGACAGAGGACTGTCCCAAGAAGCATCACACTCCGGCAGCCGCCCACTAAGCCCCCACACGGCGACAACGAGCTGAGCGGGGAGGGGGGGATTTGCATGAAACTTGCACACCTTGCTCAATGGATGCGTATCTGCAAGGGTGCCAATTATGAACGAAATCTGTCGAAGTCAAGCTCAGCTACAGGTGGCCGAACTTGGATCTTTATTTTACTCTGGAAAGTAATTTAAACCTTCAAACTACTTCAGAGCTTTCATTTATTAATCAATTTACATGCAAATTACACCTTATATGTAGCGTTTGTGCTTCTACAGAATCTAGTAGACATTTTAGACCAAAGTCTATTTGTTGATTTTATAAAAATTTATAAATATCACATATTGCATATTTTTTTAGAAGGGTAACTTTGAAAAATTATATTGTTGCACTAAACACTTTTTTGATAAAACTGATCACTAGAATCCTTTATTATGTGCTTAATTTAATATCTGAGTGTTATAGAAATGATTTTAGTTGACACATGTGTTCCCTGAAACTATTTGAAAATTCGTTGTTTATTTTTTTTCTCCTTTTCTGTTTAGGGTGTGATGATGAAACTTGGACCAGCTGCAGCCCTTTCTATAACCATTTCATAAAAAAATTTATAAGCAAATTGAACCACTTTTAATTTTACATTGATATGCCACCTTAAACAAAATAATTGATTTTGTAATCATTGTACTGCCACTGGAATAAAAGGATCTTTGGAGTATTGTGGAACCAAATTAAAATTTGAATTATAAAGTTCTACGCATTCAATTTTTGGTACAAATGTGATTGTGTTGAAATATCCAGAAAAGTCTTGTTATTGATATGTGAATTTATCATTTACACATCTCTATGTAACCATTAAATATATTTTTGATTCTCTGAAATTTTACTTTTCATGAAATTTTGAGTTATTTTAGTTTGAAGTTTGCAAGCTGAAACTGCCTTTCTTACGTACAGTTATCGGAAGGAATATGCTAGTGGAGTGGAGATATGCTATTTAATTTGAGATAAGCTATTCAGTTATTTTAGTTTGAAGTTTGCAAGCTGAAACTGCCTTTCATACGTACAGTTATCTGAAGCAATATGCTAGTGGAGTGGAGATATGCTATTTATTGTTCAGGTTTGTAATTGTCTAAAATTGAAATTTGATCAACGTTTGAGATGATATTTTTCACCCTTATAAAAATTCTACTTGGTTTACTCGCCACGGCCCTTGTGGATTTGTTCATTTGATGCATCACGCTATTATGATTTCTGTGTATTTATCAGTATCAAATTAAACAAAATAATTGATTTTGTAATCATTGTACTGCCACTGGAATAAAATGATCTTTGGAGTATTGTGGAAACAAATTAAAATTTGAATTATAAAGTTCTACGCATTCAATTTTTGGTACAGATGTGATTGTGTTGAAATATCCAGAAAGTGTTGGTATTGATATGTGAATTTATCATTTACACATCTCTATGTAACCATTAAATATATTTTTGATTCTCTGAAATTTTACTTTTCATGAAATTTTGAGTTATTTTAGTTTGAAGTTTGCAAGCTGAAACTGCCTTTCTTACGTACAGTTATCGGAAGGAATACGCTAGTGGAGTGGAGATATGCTATTTAATTTGAGATAAGCTATTCAGTTATTTTAGTTTGAAGTTTGCAAGCTGAAACTGCCTTTCATACGTACAGTTATCTGAAGCAATATGCTAGTGGAGTGGAGATATGCTATTTATTGTTCAGGTTTGTATTTGTCTAAAATTGAAATTTGATCAACGTTTGAGATGATATTTTTCACCCTTATGAAAATTCTACTTGGTTTACTCGTCACGGCCCTTGTGGATTTGTTCATTTGATGCATCACGCTATTGTGATTTCTGTGTATTTATCAGTATCAAATTAAGGGGGCATATCATTCTAAATCGTTATAAATTAAAAGTTGTTCAGTTTGCTTATAAATTTTTTTATGAAATGGTTATAGAAAGGGCTGCAACTGGTCCAAGTTTCACCATCACACCCTAAACAGAAAAGGAGAAAAAAAATACACAACGTATTATGCAACGAATGTTCAACATTCTCAAATAATCTCAGGGAACACATGTGTCAACTAAAATGTCTACTATGTGCTGTAGAAGCACAAACTCTTGTAATAATTGTAATATGTATGTGCAATATATTTATATTTAAAATTTTTTTTTTTCTTTTGGCCAATATTTGTTTCTCGTTTGTTATCAAGGGATTTGCATGAAACTTGCACACCTTGCTCAATGGGTGCGTATCTGCAAGGGTGCCGATTATGAACGAAATCTGTCGAAGTCAAGCTCAGCTACAGGTGGCCGAACTTGGATCTTTATTTTACTCTGGAAAGTATTTTAAACCTTCAAATTACTTCAGAGCTTTCATTTATTAATCAATTTACATGCAAATTACACCTTATATGTAGCGTTTGTGCTTCTATAGAATCTAGTAGACATTTTAGTCCAAAGTCTATTTGTTGATTTTATAAAAATTTATAAATATCACATATTGCATATTTTTTTAGAAGGGTAACTTTGAAAAATTATATTGTTGCACTAAACACTTTTTTGATAAAACTGATCACTAGAATCCTTTATTATGTGCTTAATTTAATATCTGAGTGTTATAGAAATGATTTTAGTTGACACATGTGTTCCCTGAAACTATTTGAAAATTCGTTGCATAATTCGTTGTTTATTTTTTTTCTCCTTTTCTGTTTAGGGTGTGATGATGAAACTTGGACCAGCTGCAGCCCTTTCTATAACCATTTCATAAAAAAATTTATAAGCAAATTGAACCACTTTTAATTTTACATTGATATGCCACCTTAAACAAAATAATTGATTTTGTAATCATTGTACTGCCACTGGAATAAAAGGATCTTTGGAGTATTGTGGAACCAAATTAAAATTTGAATTATAAAGTTCTACGCATTCAATTTTTGGTACAAATGTGATTGTGTTGAAATATCCAGAAAAGTCTTGTTATTGATATGTGAATTTATCATTTACACATCTCTATGTAACCATTAAATATATTTTTGATTCTCTGAAATTTTACTTTTCATGAAATTTTGAGTTATTTTAGTTTGAAGTTTGCAAGCTGAAACTGCCTTTCTTACGTACAGTTATCGGAAGGAATATGCTAGTGGAGTGGAGATATGCTATTTAATTTGAGATAAGCTATTCAGTTATTTTAGTTTGAAGTTTGCAAGCTGAAACTGCCTTTCATACGTACAGTTATCTGAAGCAATATGCTAGTGGAGTGGAGATATGCTATTTATTGTTCAGGTTTGTAATTGTCTAAAATTGAAATTTGATCAACGTTTGAGATGATATTTTTCACCCTTATAAAAATTCTACTTGGTTTACTCGCCACGGCCCTTGTGGATTTGTTCATTTGATGCATCACGCTATTATGATTTCTGTGTATTTATCAGTATCAAATTAAACAAAATAATTGATTTTGTAATCATTGTACTGCCACTGGAATAAAATGATCTTTGGAGTATTGTGGAAACAAATTAAAATTTGAATTATAAAGTTCTACGCATTCAATTTTTGGTACAGATGTGATTGTGTTGAAATATCCAGAAAGTGTTGGTATTGATATGTGAATTTATCATTTACACATCTCTATGTAACCATTAAATATATTTTTGATTCTCTGAAATTTTACTTTTCATGAAATTTTGAGTTATTTTAGTTTGAAGTTTGCAAGCTGAAACTGCCTTTCTTACGTACAGTTATCGGAAGGAATATGCTAGTGGAGTGGAGATATGCTATTTAATTTGAGATAAGCTATTCAGTTATTTTAGTTTGAAGTTTGCAAGCTGAAACTGCCTTTCATACGTACAGTTATCTGAAGCAATATGCTAGTGGAGTGGAGATATGCTATTTATTGTTCAGGTTTGTAATTGTCTAAAATTGAAATTTGATCAACGTTTGAGATGATATTTTTCACCCTTATAAAAATTCTACTTGGTTTACTCGCCACGGCCCTTGTGGATTTGTTCATTTGATGCATCACGCTATTATGATTTCTGTGTATTTATCAGTATCAAATTAAACAAAATAATTGATTTTGTAATCATTGTACTGCCACTGGAATAAAATGATCTTTGGAGTATTGTGGAAACAAATTAAAATTTGAATTATAAAGTTCTACGCATTCAATTTTTGGTACAGATGTGATTGTGTTGAAATATCCAGAAAGTGTTGGTATTGATATGTGAATTTATCATTTACACATCTCTATGTAACCATTAAATATATTTTTGATTCTCTGAAATTTTACTTTTCATGAAATTTTGAGTTATTTTAGTTTGAAGTTTGCAAGCTGAAACTGCCTTTCTTACGTACAGTTATCGGAAGGAATACGCTAGTGGAGTGGAGATATGCTATTTAATTTGAGATAAGCTATTCAGTTATTTTAGTTTGAAGTTTGCAAGCTGAAACTGCCTTTCATACGTACAGTTATCTGAAGCAATATGCTAGTGGAGTGGAGATATGCTATTTATTGTTCAGGTTTGTATTTGTCTAAAATTGAAATTTGATCAACGTTTGAGATGATATTTTTCACCCTTATGAAAATTCTACTTGGTTTACTCGTCACGGCCCTTGTGGATTTGTTCATTTGATGCATCACGCTATTGTGATTTCTGTGTATTTATCAGTATCAAATTAAGGGGGCATATCATTCTAAATCGTTATAAATTAAAAGTTGTTCAGTTTGCTTATAAATTTTTTTATGAAATGGTTATAGAAAGGGCTGCAACTGGTCCAAGTTTCACCATCACACCCTAAACAGAAAAGGAGAAAAAAAATACACAACGTATTATGCAACGAATGTTCAACATTCTCAAATAATCTCAGGGAACACATGTGTCAACTAAAATGTCTACTATGTGCTGTAGAAGCACAAACTCTTGTAATAATTGTAATATGTATGTGCAATATATTTATATTTAAAATTTTTTTTTTTCTTTTGGCCAATATTTGTTTCTCGTTTGTTATCAAGGGATTTGCATGAAACTTGCACACCTTGCTCAATGGGTGCGTATCTGCAAGGGTGCCGATTATGAACGAAATCTGTCGAAGTCAAGCTCAGCTACAGGTGGCCGAACTTGGATCTTTATTTTACTCTGGAAAGTATTTTAAACCTTCAAATTACTTCAGAGCTTTCATTTATTAATCAATTTACATGCAAATTACACCTTATATGTAGCGTTTGTGCTTCTATAGAATCTAGTAGACATTTTAGTCCAAAGTCTATTTGTTGATTTTATAAAAATTTATAAATATCACATATTGCATATTTTTTTAGAAGGGTAACTTTGAAAAATTATATTGTTGCACTAAACACTTTTTTGATAAAACTGATCACTAGAATCCTTTATTATGTGCTTAATTTAATATCTGAGTGTTATAGAAATGATTTTAGTTGACACATGTGTTCCCTGAAACTATTTGAAAATTCGTTGCATAATTCGTTGTTTATTTTTTTTCTCCTTTTCTGTTTAGGGTGTGATGATGAAACTTGGACCAGCTGCAGCCCTTTCTATAACCATTTCATAAAAAAATTTATAAGCAAATTGAACCACTTTTAATTTTACATTGATATGCCACCTTAAACAAAATAATTGATTTTGTAATCATTGTACTGCCACTGGAATAAAAGGATCTTTGGAGTATTGTGGAACCAAATTAAAATTTGAATTATAAAGTTCTACGCATTCAATTTTTGGTACAAATGTGATTGTGTTGAAATATCCAGAAAAGTCTTGTTATTGATATGTGAATTTATCATTTACACATCTCTATGTAACCATTAAATATATTTTTGATTCTCTGAAATTTTACTTTTCATGAAATTTTGAGTTATTTTAGTTTGAAGTTTGCAAGCTGAAACTGCCTTTCTTACGTACAGTTATCGGAAGGAATATGCTAGTGGAGTGGAGATATGCTATTTAATTTGAGATAAGCTATTCAGTTATTTTAGTTTGAAATTTGCAAGCTGAAACTGCCTTTCATACGTACAGTTATCTGAAGCAATATGCTAGTGGAGTGGAGATATGCTATTTATTGTTCAGGTTTGTAATTGTCTAAAATTGAAATTTGATCAACGTTTGAGATGATATTTTTCACCCTTATAAAAATTCTACTTGGTTTACTCGCCACGGCCCTTGTGGATTTGTTCATTTGATGCATCACGCTATTATGATTTCTGTGTATTTATCAGTATCAAATTAAACAAAATAATTGATTTTGTAATCATTGTACTGCCACTGGAATAAAATGATCTTTGGAGTATTGTGGAAACAAATTAAAATTTGAATTATAAAGTTCTACGCATTCAATTTTTGGTACAGATGTGATTGTGTTGAAATATCCAGAAAGTGTTGGTATTGATATGTGAATTTATCATTTACACATCTCTATGTAACCATTAAATATATTTTTGATTCTCTGAAATTTTACTTTTCATGAAATTTTGAGTTATTTTAGTTTGAAGTTTGCAAGCTGAAACTGCCTTTCTTACGTACAGTTATCGGAAGGAATATGCTAGTGGAGTGGAGATATGCTATTTAATTTGAGATAAGCTATTCAGTTATTTTAGTTTGAAGTTTGCAAGCTGAAACTGCCTTTCATACGTACAGTTATCTGAAGCAATATGCTAGTGGAGTGGAGATATGCTATTTATTGTTCAGGTTTGTAATTGTCTAAAATTGAAATTTGATCAACGTTTGAGATGATATTTTTCACCCTTATAAAAATTCTACTTGGTTTACTCGCCACGGCCCTTGTGGATTTGTTCATTTGATGCATCACGCTATTATGATTTCTGTGTATTTATCAGTATCAAATTAAACAAAATAATTGATTTTGTAATCATTGTACTGCCACTGGAATAAAATGATCTTTGGAGTATTGTGGAAACAAATTAAAATTTGAATTATAAAGTTCTACGCATTCAATTTTTGGTACAGATGTGATTGTGTTGAAATATCCAGAAAGTGTTGGTATTGATATGTGAATTTATCATTTACACATCTCTATGTAACCATTAAATATATTTTTGATTCTCTGAAATTTTACTTTTCATGAAATTTTGAGTTATTTTAGTTTGAAGTTTGCAAGCTGAAACTGCCTTTCTTACGTACAGTTATCGGAAGGAATACGCTAGTGGAGTGGAGATATGCTATTTAATTTGAGATAAGCTATTCAGTTATTTTAGTTTGAAGTTTGCAAGCTGAAACTGCCTTTCATACGTACAGTTATCTGAAGCAATATGCTAGTGGAGTGGAGATATGCTATTTATTGTTCAGGTTTGTATTTGTCTAAAATTGAAATTTGATCAACGTTTGAGATGATATTTTTCACCCTTATGAAAATTCTACTTGGTTTACTCGTCACGGCCCTTGTGGATTTGTTCATTTGATGCATCACGCTATTGTGATTTCTGTGTATTTATCAGTATCAAATTAAGGGGGCATATCATTCTAAATCGTTATAAATTAAAAGTTGTTCAGTTTGCTTATAAATTTTTTTATGAAATGGTTATAGAAAGGGCTGCAACTGGTCCAAGTTTCACCATCACACCCTAAACAGAAAAGGAGAAAAAAAATTCACAACGTATTATGCAACGAATGTTCAACATTCTCAAATAATCTCAGGGAACACATGTGTCAACTAAAATGTCTACTATGTGCTGTAGAAGCACAAACTCTTGTAATAATTGTAATATGTATGTGCAATATATTTATATTTAAAATTTTTTTTTTTCTTTTGGCCAATATTTGTTTCTCGTTTGTTATCAAGGGATTTGCATGAAACTTGCACACCTTGCTCAATGGGTGCGTATCTGCAAGGGTGCCGATTATGAACGAAATCTGTCGAAGTCAAGCTCAGCTACAGGTGGCCGAACTTGGATCTTTATTTTACTCTGGAAAGTATTTTAAACCTTCAAATTACTTCAGAGCTTTCATTTATTAATCAATTTACATGCAAATTACACCTTATATGTAGCGTTTGTGCTTCTATAGAATCTAGTAGACATTTTAGTCCAAAGTCTATTTGTTGATTTTATAAAAATTTATAAATATCACATATTGCATATTTTTTTAGAAGGGTAACTTTGAAAAATTATATTGTTGCACTAAACACTTTTTTGATAAAACTGATCACTAGAATCCTTTATTATGTGCTTAATTTAATATCTGAGTGTTATAGAAATGATTTTAGTTGACACATGTGTTCCCTGAAACTATTTGAAAATTCGTTGCATAATTCGTTGTTTATTTTTTTTCTCCTTTTCTGTTTAGGGTGTGATGATGAAACTTGGACCAGCTGCAGCCCTTTCTATAACCATTTCATAAAAAAATTTATAAGCAAATTGAACCACTTTTAATTTTACATTGATATGCCACCTTAAACAAAATAATTGATTTTGTAATCATTGTACTGCCACTGGAATAAAAGGATCTTTGGAGTATTGTGGAACCAAATTAAAATTTGAATTATAAAGTTCTACGCATTCAATTTTTGGTACAAATGTGATTGTGTTGAAATATCCAGAAAAGTCTTGTTATTGATATGTGAATTTATCATTTACACATCTCTATGTAACCATTAAATATATTTTTGATTCTCTGAAATTTTACTTTTCATGAAATTTTGAGTTATTTTAGTTTGAAGTTTGCAAGCTGAAACTGCCTTTCTTACGTACAGTTATCGGAAGGAATATGCTAGTGGAGTGGAGATATGCTATTTAATTTGAGATAAGCTATTCAGTTATTTTAGTTTGAAGTTTGCAAGCTGAAACTGCCTTTCATACGTACAGTTATCTGAAGCAATATGCTAGTGGAGTGGAGATATGCTATTTATTGTTCAGGTTTGTAATTGTCTAAAATTGAAATTTGATCAACGTTTGAGATGATATTTTTCACCCTTATAAAAATTCTACTTGGTTTACTCGCCACGGCCCTTGTGGATTTGTTCATTTGATGCATCACGCTATTATGATTTCTGTGTATTTATCAGTATCAAATTAAACAAAATAATTGATTTTGTAATCATTGTACTGCCACTGGAATAAAATGATCTTTGGAGTATTGTGGAAACAAATTAAAATTTGAATTATAAAGTTCTACGCATTCAATTTTTGGTACAGATGTGATTGTGTTGAAATATCCAGAAAGTGTTGGTATTGATATGTGAATTTATCATTTACACATCTCTATGTAACCATTAAATATATTTTTGATTCTCTGAAATTTTACTTTTCATGAAATTTTGAGTTATTTTAGTTTGAAGTTTGCAAGCTGAAACTGCCTTTCTTACGTACAGTTATCGGAAGGAATATGCTAGTGGAGTGGAGATATGCTATTTAATTTGAGATAAGCTATTCAGTTATTTTAGTTTGAAGTTTGCAAGCTGAAACTGCCTTTCATACGTACAGTTATCTGAAGCAATATGCTAGTGGAGTGGAGATATGCTATTTATTGTTCAGGTTTGTAATTGTCTAAAATTGAAATTTGATCAACGTTTGAGATGATATTTTTCACCCTTATAAAAATTCTACTTGGTTTACTCGCCACGGCCCTTGTGGATTTGTTCATTTGATGCATCACGCTATTATGATTTCTGTGTATTTATCAGTATCAAATTAAACAAAATAATTGATTTTGTAATCATTGTACTGCCACTGGAATAAAATGATCTTTGGAGTATTGTGGAAACAAATTAAAATTTGAATTATAAAGTTCTACGCATTCAATTTTTGGTACAGATGTGATTGTGTTGAAATATCCAGAAAGTGTTGGTATTGATATGTGAATTTATCATTTACACATCTCTATGTAACCATTAAATATATTTTTGATTCTCTGAAATTTTACTTTTCATGAAATTTTGAGTTATTTTAGTTTGAAGTTTGCAAGCTGAAACTGCCTTTCTTACGTACAGTTATCGGAAGGAATACGCTAGTGGAGTGGAGATATGCTATTTAATTTGAGATAAGCTATTCAGTTATTTTAGTTTGAAGTTTGCAAGCTGAAACTGCCTTTCATACGTACAGTTATCTGAAGCAATATGCTAGTGGAGTGGAGATATGCTATTTATTGTTCAGGTTTGTATTTGTCTAAAATTGAAATTTGATCAACGTTTGAGATGATATTTTTCACCCTTATGAAAATTCTACTTGGTTTACTCGTCACGGCCCTTGTGGATTTGTTCATTTGATGCATCACGCTATTGTGATTTCTGTGTATTTATCAGTATCAAATTAAGGGGGCATATCATTCTAAATCGTTATAAATTAAAAGTTGTTCAGTTTGCTTATAAATTTTTTTATGAAATGGTTATAGAAAGGGCTGCAACTGGTCCAAGTTTCACCATCACACCCTAAACAGAAAAGGAGAAAAAAAATACACAACGTATTATGCAACGAATGTTCAACATTCTCAAATAATCTCAGGGAACACATGTGTCAACTAAAATGTCTACTATGTGCTGTAGAAGCACAAACTCTTGTAATAATTGTAATATGTATGTGCAATATATTTATATTTAAAATTTTTTTTTTTCTTTTGGCCAATATTTGTTTCTCGTTTGTTATCAAGGGATTTGCATGAAACTTGCACACCTTGCTCAATGGGTGCGTATCTGCAAGGGTGCCGATTATGAACGAAATCTGTCGAAGTCAAGCTCAGCTACAGGTGGCCGAACTTGGATCTTTATTTTACTCTGGAAAGTATTTTAAACCTTCAAATTACTTCAGAGCTTTCATTTATTAATCAATTTACATGCAAATTACACCTTATATGTAGCGTTTGTGCTTCTATAGAATCTAGTAGACATTTTAGTCCAAAGTCTATTTGTTGATTTTATAAAAATTTATAAATATCACATATTGCATATTTTTTTAGAAGGGTAACTTTGAAAAATTATATTGTTGCACTAAACACTTTTTTGATAAAACTGATCACTAGAATCCTTTATTATGTGCTTAATTTAATATCTGAGTGTTATAGAAATGATTTTAGTTGACACATGTGTTCCCTGAAACTATTTGAAAATTCGTTGCATAATTCGTTGTTTATTTTTTTTCTCCTTTTCTGTTTAGGGTGTGATGATGAAACTTGGACCAGCTGCAGCCCTTTCTATAACCATTTCATAAAAAAATTTATAAGCAAATTGAACCACTTTTAATTTTACATTGATATGCCACCTTAAACAAAATAATTGATTTTGTAATCATTGTACTGCCACTGGAATAAAAGGATCTTTGGAGTATTGTGGAACCAAATTAAAATTTGAATTATAAAGTTCTACGCATTCAATTTTTGGTACAAATGTGATTGTGTTGAAATATCCAGAAAAGTCTTGTTATTGATATGTGAATTTATCATTTACACATCTCTATGTAACCATTAAATATATTTTTGATTCTCTGAAATTTTACTTTTCATGAAATTTTGAGTTATTTTAGTTTGAAGTTTGCAAGCTGAAACTGCCTTTCTTACGTACAGTTATCGGAAGGAATATGCTAGTGGAGTGGAGATATGCTATTTAATTTGAGATAAGCTATTCAGTTATTTTAGTTTGAAGTTTGCAAGCTGAAACTGCCTTTCATACGTACAGTTATCTGAAGCAATATGCTAGTGGAGTGGAGATATGCTATTTATTGTTCAGGTTTGTAATTGTCTAAAATTGAAATTTGATCAACGTTTGAGATGATATTTTTCACCCTTATAAAAATTCTACTTGGTTTACTCGCCACGGCCCTTGTGGATTTGTTCATTTGATGCATCACGCTATTATGATTTCTGTGTATTTATCAGTATCAAATTAAACAAAATAATTGATTTTGTAATCATTGTACTGCCACTGGAATAAAATGATCTTTGGAGTATTGTGGAAACAAATTAAAATTTGAATTATAAAGTTCTACGCATTCAATTTTTGGTACAGATGTGATTGTGTTGAAATATCCAGAAAGTGTTGGTATTGATATGTGAATTTATCATTTACACATCTCTATGTAACCATTAAATATATTTTTGATTCTCTGAAATTTTACTTTTCATGAAATTTTGAGTTATTTTAGTTTGAAGTTTGCAAGCTGAAACTGCCTTTCTTACGTACAGTTATCGGAAGGAATATGCTAGTGGAGTGGAGATATGCTATTTAATTTGAGATAAGCTATTCAGTTATTTTAGTTTGAAGTTTGCAAGCTGAAACTGCCTTTCATACGTACAGTTATCTGAAGCAATATGCTAGTGGAGTGGAGATATGCTATTTATTGTTCAGGTTTGTAATTGTCTAAAATTGAAATTTGATCAACGTTTGAGATGATATTTTTCACCCTTATGAAAATTCTACTTGGTTTACTCGTCACGGCCCTTGTGGATTTGTTCATTTGATGCATCACGCTATTGTGATTTCTGTGTATTTATCAGTATCAAATTAAGGGGGCATATCATTCTAAATCGTTATAAATTAAAAGTTGTTCAGTTTGCTTATAAATTTTTTTATGAAATGGTTATAGAAAGGGCTGCAACTGGTCCAAGTTTCACCATCACACCCTAAACAGAAAAGGAGAAAAAAAATACACAACGTATTATGCAACGAATGTTCAACATTCTCAAATAATCTCAGGGAACACATGTGTCAACTAAAATGTCTACTATGTGCTGTAGAAGCACAAACTCTTGTAATAATTGTAATATGTATGTGCAATATATTTATATTTAAATTTTTTTTTTTTCTTTTGGCCAATATTTGTTTCTCGTTTGTTATCAAGGGATTTGCATGAAACTTGCACACCTTGCTCAATGGGTGCGTATCTGCAAGGGTGCCGATTATGAACGAAATCTGTCGAAGTCAAGCTCAGCTACAGGTGGCCGAACTTGGATCTTTATTTTACTCTGGAAAGTAATTTAAACCTTCAAATTACTTCAGAGCTTTCATTTATTAATCAATTTACATGCAAATTACACCTTATATGTAGCGTTTGTGCTTCTACAGAATCTAGTAGACATTTTAGTCCAAAGTCTATTTGTTGATTTTATAAAAATTTATAAATATCACATATTGCATATTTTTTTAGAAGGGTAACTTTGAAAAATTATATTTTGCACTAAACACTTTTTTGATAAAACTGATCACTAGAATCCTTTATTATGTGCTTAATTTAATATCTGATTGTTATAGAAATAATTTTAGTTGACACATGTGTTCCCTGAAACTATTTGAAAATTCGTTGCATAATTCGTTGTGTATTTTTTTTCTCCTTTTCTGTTTAGGGTGTGATGATGAAACTTGGACCAGCTGCAGCCCTTTCTATAACCATTTCATAAAAAAATTTATAAGCAAATTGAACCACTTTTAATTTTACATTGATATGCCACCTTAAACAAAATAATTGATTTTGTAATCATTGTACTGCCACTGGAATAAAAGGATCTTTGGAGTATTGTGGAACCAAATTAAAATTTGAATTATAAAGTTCTACGCATTCAATTTTTGGTACAAATGTGATTGTGTTGAAATATCCAGAAAAGTCTTGTTATTGATATGTGAATTTATCATTTACACATCTCTATGTAACCATTAAATATATTTTTGATTCTCTGAAATTTTACTTTTCATGAAATTTTGAGTTATTTTAGTTTGAAGTTTGCAAGCTGAAACTGCCTTTCTTACGTACAGTTATCGGAAGGAATATGCTAGTGGAGTGGAGATATGCTATTTAATTTGAGATAAGCTATTTAGTTATTTTAGTTTGAAGTTTGCAAGCTGAAACTGCCTTTCATTCGTACAGTTATCTGAAGCAATATGCTAGTGGAGTGGAGATATGCTATTTATTGTTCAGGTTTGTAATTGTCTAAAATTGAAATTTGATCAACGTTTGAGATGATATTTTTCACCCTTATGAAAATTCTTCTTGGTTTACTCGTCACGGCCCTTGTGGATTTGTTCATTTGATGCATCACGCTATTGTGATTTCTGTGTATTTATCAGTATCAAATTAAGGGGGCATATTCTAAATCGTTATAAATTAAAAGTTGTTCAATTTGCTTATAATTTTTTTTATGAAATGGTTATTGAAAGGGCTGCAACTGGTCCAAGTTTCACCATCACACCCTAAACAGAAAAGGAGAAAAAAAATACACAACGTATTATGCAACGAATGTTCAACATTCTCAAATAATCTCAGGGAACACGTGTCAACTAAAATGTCTACTATGTGCTGTAGAAGCACAAACTCTTGTAATAATTGTAATATGTATGTGCAATATATTTATATTTAAATTTTTTTTTTCTTTTTTTCTTTTTTTTCTTTTTGGCCAATATTTGTTTCTCGTTTGTTATCAAGGGATTTGCATGAAGTAAGTAAGTAAGTAATTATCAAAAGAAGGCACCAAACCGGGAAGGCTATGTAGCACCATCAAATACGCAAAATAATCAGAGGGCGCTAAATATCACCAAGGATGCCAATACGAGAACAAAAACGCATAAGGCGAACGATATCAAAAGTATCCGAGTCACCAAGAATTCTATCGAGGGACAGGTGACCGCGAGAGGCGGTCGGAAAGCAAGACACACGCTCGTCCTGGAAGTCAGGACATTCAAGAAGGACATGCACGACCGTAAGAGGGACAATGCAACTAGGACAATAAGGAGCAGGGCGGCGCTCCATCAAGTGACCATGGGTTAAGCGAGTATGGCCCATACGCAACCTCACCAGAGCTGTTTCCCACCGCCGGTTACGGTGGAAGGAGGACGGCCACGAGGAAACACAACATTTAAGAGTACGTAGCTTGTTACCAGTAACAGACAACCAAGAAGGCTGCCAACGGGTAAGGACTGAGGAATGGATAACCGGGTAAAAGTCGGAATACGGAATGCCTTTGCGAGAGATGGGGCAAGAGCGGACAGCTTCCTTGGCAGCAGCATCTGCACGCTCATTTAAAGACACACCAATATGGCTGGGAACCCAACAAAACTCAACCGACTTAAATTTACTGTGAACGAGAAACAGCCAATGCTGGATCTCGACAACTACTGGATGAACCGGATTAAAGGACCCGAGAGCCATGAGGGCACTACGAGAGTCAACAACAACCACAAAGGAAGACTGACAACGAGAAAGCAGGAGACGAAGAGCATAGAGAATAGCATAAAGTTCCGCTGTAAAGATACTAGTCTCCGGAGGCAAGCGACACATATAAGTGCGATCAGGAAAAACAACAGAGTAGCCAACACCGTCCGCTGACTTAGACCCATCGGTGAAGACAGAAACGGAGCGGGAGTGAGAAGAAAAGTGCTCGAGGAAAAGGCGTTTTAGAACCGTAGGAGGGGTAAAAGCTTTAGTGATACGGGTCAAGGATGTACAAAACCGCGGAAGAGGGACCCTCCACGGGGGCAAAGAAGGAACAACACGAGGAGAAACATCAGAAATACGAACGGAAAGAGAATCCTGTAGGCGAGATAACCGGACAGAAAGAGGGAGGTGGTGAAGAGGAACAGGAACCGCAGGAGGGGTAAAAGTTAAAGCACGACAGAGGCGAGAGGAAGGATGTTGCACGGACCGCGCAAGATAGCGAAGACAGTAGCGATCACGGCGGTCCTGGAGAGACAGGAAGCCAGTGTCAACATACAAGCTAAGGATGGGAGTCGAACGAAAGGCACCAGAACTGAGGCGCAACCCAGTATGGTGCAAAGCATCAAGACGGCGAAGAGTAGAAGGAGAAGCAGACGAGTAAGCAGGGCAACCATAATCGAGCTTAGACAGGACGAGAGAGGAATGTAAAGCAAGGAGAGTGCGCCTATCTGCCCCCCAAGAAGTATGGGACAAGACCCGAAGGAGGGTAAGGGCCTTAGAGCACTCAACACGGAGGTAAGAGATATGGGGAGACCAAGACAAACGAGTGTCAAGGAATAACCCCAAAAGCTTCGCGGAATCTTTGTATTCAAGGGGATGACCATAAAGTGACAAAGAGGGACGAAGAACAACCCGTTTCCGCGTAAAAGTCATGGCACAAGTCTTAGAAGTAGAGAACTTGAAGCCATGACCTGTGGCCCAAGACGACACGGCATCAATTGCAAGTTGAAGCCGGCGTTGAAGGAGAGGCGAATCATCACCCTGACAACAAAGGGTAAGATCATCGACATAGAGAGCGGAGAAGACACCAGAAGGAAGAGAGGAAAGAAGACCATTGAGGGCAACCAGAAAAAGAGTAGTGCTCAGAACACTACCCTGGGGCACACCTTCGTATTGCTGAAAAGAGGGAGAGAGAGGCGGTACCAAGGCGCACCCGAAAGGAACGACGAGAGAGGAAGCTGCGAAGAAAGAGAGGGAGATGACCACGAAGGCCAAAAAGAATGAAGTTGAGATAGGATATGATAACGCCAAGTGGTGTCGTAAGCCTTTTCTAGGTCAAAAAGGACGGCAACAACGGAGGTCTTCGCAGCAAAAGCAGAACGAATATAGACCTCCAAGTTCACCAGGACATCTGTCGTGCTGCGGCACTTGCGGAAACCAAATTGAGAAGGGGAGAGGAGGTGATGGTGTTCCAGGAACCACATCAGACGATTGTTAACCATACGTTCAAAGAGTTTGCAGACACAACTTGTGAGAGCAATAGGGCGAAAGTCCTTAGGGGAAGTACCCAGAGACCCCGGTTTGCGAACAGGGAGGACAACGGCATCGAGCCAGTCCCCAGGGACTGACGACGACTCCCAGATCCGATTATACAGACTCAGTAAATACTGAGACGTGCTCGGAGGGAGATGGCGAAGCATCTCATAATGAATACCATCAGAGCCCGCCGCCGTAGAACCGCAGAGGGCCAGGGCAGAACGAAGTTCAGAGAGAGAGAAGGGATCATTATAGGGAAAGCTGAAGATGAGTGCAGAAATCTAAAGGACGAGACTCAAGGACAGGTTTACGAAGAAGGAAAGATGGGGAAGATGAAGACCAGAGCTAACAGAAGAAAAGTGGAACCCAGTTCGGAAGCGACCTGCAACGGGTCCGCCACAAGAGTATCATGGGAGGTGAAGGACCGGTGAAACATCGGGAACGAACTTACCCGCTATCTAGTGCGGATACGCTTCCAGATCTGGGCCAGAGGGTTTTCGGACGTAATGTTTGAGACATAAGATGCCCAACATTCACGTTTAGCCGTACGGATGGCCCTACGGGCCACCGAACTCGCTTTCCGAAGAAAAGAAAAGAATTGGTCGTCTGCCTACGGCGGTGCCTCTTCCAGGCTGCACGCTTACAGCGGACAGCCCGGGCACAGTCCGCATTCCACCAAGGAACGCAACTTCCGTGGACCCCGAGAGGAAGAGCGAGGAATAGAGCGGAGGGCAGCGTTGAAGACAGTGTCATGACAAGGAGGAGAGCGCGAGAGAGGGGCAGAAGGGAGAGGTCAGAGAGAGTAGCACTGAGGGAAAATAGGGTCCAGTCCGCCTTAGCAAAACTGCCACCTAGGGAAAGAGAGGGAAGGGCGAAAAGAGAAAAAGGAAACAAGGATGGGGAAATGATCACTTCCATGGAGGTCATCAAGAACCTGCCACGTGAAACCTAAGTAAAGAGAAGAAGAGCAGAGAGAAAGATCAAGACAAGAAAGGGTGCGAGTCCGAGAGTCCAAATGAGTGGGCTCACCAGAATTCAGAAGAGACAGGGAAGAAGAGAGGAGAAACGGCTCAAGGAGGCGACCCCGGGTATTCGTCAGAACGTCACCCCAAAGAGAATGACGACAATTGAAGTCACCCAGCAGGAGCACAGGTTCCGGCAAGGAGTCTAGGAGGTGTTTCAAAATCAGGAAGAGAGAGCGGGACACTCGGGGGGGAGATAAATGGAAACAAACTGTGTACCATTTCCCACAAAAGATACGAGCAGCAGAACAATGGAGAGGCGAAGGAAAAAGTAAAGGAACAAAGGGAACATCAGCCCGAATCAAGAGAGGCAGAAGAATTAGAAGCCCCAGCAATGGCTGGGGGGGGGGGGGAGAGAAAGGAATAGCCACGAAAACGACCAGGACGAGCACCAAGCATCGGCTCCTGGAGACAGAACACAAAGGGGCGAAAACCGCGAAATCAGAAGTTGGAGTTCGAGGAAATTGGGCGTAATAACCTCGAACGTTCCATTGAAGAATGGACAACGACGAGAAGAGAAAGGACAAAAACAGAGAACAAGGAAGAAACAAAGGGCGAAAGAGCAACAGAGCACGTTAAAGAATATCAGGGTCGGGATCAGGGTCAGCAAAGTCATGGGTTAGGGGGCATGGGTAAACTGAGCAAAGACGGAGGGAAGGAAACGGGAGAACAGATCAGAGGTGGGCGGGCAGGTCCGGAGGAGGAGGAGGAAGAGGAGGAGACAACGGAGAGGAGCAGTCAAGGACAGCAGCAGGAAGAGGGGGAGTAGAAAGAGGGGAGCGCACCCCAGCAAGAGCAGCAACCGAAGGGAAGCAGGGGCCAAAGAAACCTCCATAGCAGGAACAGGGTGCGCAAGCACTGAAACGGAAGGGGAAGGAGCAACAGAGCCAGAAGGAGGAGCTGAGGAAGAAAGCGAAGCCTTCTTACCCGCCGGGGAAGAGGATGGAGAGGAGCCAGGCTTACGCTTCTGACTTAAAGAGACCGGTGTCCCAGCAACTACGTACCGGGCAACGGATTCCAGTGTCTCAACAGGAGAAGCCGAACGAGAGCACACACGACGGCCGTTAGGAGAGCGGATGGACATCCGCCCCGCACAGACAGGCGTTGGGGAGAGCCGATAGATGGAGGAAGAGGATGGGAAGGAGGACCGGAGGGGGACGAGGAAGAAGACACAGAAGACACGACAGACCGGGTAGAAAGAAGGGGAACCCCAGACAGAGGACCAGGAGGAGGATCCTTCGGAGGAGAACCCAAAGGGACAGAGGAGGGGGCAGTGGGGCGCATCAGGGTCCAAGGCCCGGAAACGGTTGTGAGTCTGAGGAAGGCGGGAAGGACGAGGAGAGGAAGAGCGCAACACGCGAGCATAAGAGATATTAGCATAAGGCGGGAGCCGGCGAACTCTGGCGCCTCGCCTCAGGAAAAGATAAACGCTCCCGGTGCTTCAAGTTGAGGGACGGCTGCCTCAAGCTTGTAATGGACACACGCACGGGAGAAGGTAGGATGGGCCTCACCGCAGTTGAGGCAAACGAGCCTGGGGAGAAGCGCAACTCCGACTTAAAGTGACCTTCGCCACCACACAAAGGACAGAGAGAGACAGTCCCGGAGCAGCGGAGGGCACCATGCCCAACCTCCAGCACTTGTTGCAGAGCCGAGGAGAAGAATGTACTCCTGACAGAGCACCTGGCACCAGCAAGAATGACAGAGGGTGGAAGGGTCCTAACCATCAAAGGTAATCTTCACAACCCGGAGGGGTTGACGGCGACTACCACGAGGAGGACGAGTAATACGTGTCCACCTGGAGAATAGAATGGCCCTGGGCAGCGAGGTATGTCGAATATCGTCCGTGGCAGTCGCGCAGGTCCCGAACCACCGGTCGCAACATGGGGCGGGAGCAAAATAGTGCCAACACTGGCATTCAATGGAGCTGTTCTTCGATACCCGAACGGGGGTCTCGCCCAGGCAGGATAAGGCAGCCCAGCGGGAAGCAGCATCCTGAGAAGGAGCAGCACGACACGTGTACCGAGACGAGTGGGGTGAAAGTAATGGAGGCATCCATGGAATCAATGAGATGTCGATGGAGGGAGAAATCGTCAGGAGGCGCAGAATCAAGAGGGAGGAGATCAAAATATTTGGACCACGAAGCGGGACCAAACAAGGCTTGATAGGTAGCAGAACTGGAAGGAATCGAGCGAGGGCGGCCGTGACGAGGACGGCGGTGAGAACCCCCGGAGAGAGAGGGGGTTAAAAGGCGCAGTAGTTACAACTAGAGAAGGAGCCGCGCCAGGGGACGAGGTAGTCACCACTGGGGGCTTGGGGCTCGACCCAACCACAGGAGGAGGGAGGGGAGCCAGAGGAAGGAGTCAGAGAGGCCAAAGGAGGAGCAAGGTCGGGGCCCAATGCAGCGGAGGCTAAGAGCCCGGTCTTCCAATATGGACCGACTCGGGGGATTGGTCGCCCACCCCACGAGCCTGAGAAGTTAAACCAGAAGAAGCCGAAACAGGGTTATCATCTTGACGAAGAAGAATTCACTCACGAATGTGCCCCCACACCCACCATGGAGCCACAATTAAGGAGGACACCCACAAGAAGCTATCGCGATCTTGTCGGGGCCTCCTAGGGTGCGTCGTGAGTATACGCCCCACAAACGCCACCTTAAGAAACCGACAGTCCGTCGAGATCGGGTTCAGTGACGAAGTGGGGATTGACAATAAAAGGTTTCCCTCGCTCTCGACGTCGGGTTACTGCAGTTCTACGGGTGCATGAGTATGCCTCCTCAAGCACCCGGGCGTCAAAATAGAAGAAGTCCAAGGGAAGAACCAGAACGAGCAAAAGGGTCGGCAGGAAACGGCAAGCAGATAGGAGAAGAGGGGGGAGAAAAACGAAACAGAAGGAAAAGGAAAAGATGCCCAGCAGAATTGGAGAGGACGGCAGCAGGAGCACAAGGCTAGAAAAGGACAGAGGACTGTCCCAAGAAGCATCACACTCCGGCAGCCGCCCACTAAGCCCCCACACGGCGACAACGAGCTGAGCGGGAGGGGGGGATTTGCATGAAACTTGCACACCTTGCTCAATGGATGCGTATCTGCAAGGGTGCCAATTATGAACGAAATCTGTCGAAGTCAAGCTCAGCTACAGGTGGCCGAACTTGGATCTTTATTTTACTCTGGAAAGTAATTTAAACCTTCAAACTACTTCAGAGCTTTCATTTATTAATCAATTTACATGCAAATTACACCTTATATGTAGCGTTTGTGCTTCTACAGAATCTAGTAGACATTTTAGACCAAAGTCTATTTGTTGATTTTATAAAAATTTATAAATATCACATATTGCATATTTTTTTAGAAGGGTAACTTTGAAAAATTATATTGTTGCACTAAACACTTTTTTGATAAAACTGATCACTAGAATCCTTTATTATGTGCTTAATTTAATATCTGAGTGTTATAGAAATGATTTTAGTTGACACATGTGTTCCCTGAAACTATTTGAAAATTCGTTGTTTATTTTTTTTCTCCTTTTCTGTTTAGGGTGTGATGATGAAACTTGGACCAGCTGCAGCCCTTTCTATAACCATTTCATAAAAAAATTTATAAGCAAATTGAACCACTTTTAATTTACATTGATATGCCACCTTAAACAAAATAATTGATTTTGTAATCATTGTACTGCCACTGGAATAAAAGGATCTTTGGAGTATTGTGGAACCAAATTAAAATTTGAATTATAAAGTTCTACGCATTCAATTTTTGGTACAAATGTGATTGTGTTGAAATATCCAGAAAAGTCTTGTTATTGATATGTGAATTTATCATTTACACATCTCTATGTAACCATTAAATATATTTTTGATTCTCTGAAATTTTACTTTTCATGAAATTTTGAGTTATTTTAGTTTGAAGTTTGCAAGCTGAAACTGCCTTTCTTACGTACAGTTATCGGAAGGAATATGCTAGTGGAGTGGAGATATGCTATTTAATTTGAGATAAGCTATTCAGTTATTTTAGTTTGAAGTTTGCAAGCTGAAACTGCCTTTCATACGTACAGTTATCTGAAGCAATATGCTAGTGGAGTGGAGATATGCTATTTATTGTTCAGGTTTGTAATTGTCTAAAATTGAAATTTGATCAACGTTTGAGATGATATTTTTCACCCTTATAAAAATTCTACTTGGTTTACTCGCCACGGCCCTTGTGGATTTGTTCATTTGATGCATCACGCTATTATGATTTCTGTGTATTTATCAGTATCAAATTAAACAAAATAATTGATTTTGTAATCATTGTACTGCCACTGGAATAAAATGATCTTTGGAGTATTGTGGAAACAAATTAAAATTTGAATTATAAAGTTCTACGCATTCAATTTTTGGTACAGATGTGATTGTGTTGAAATATCCAGAAAGTGTTGGTATTGATATGTGAATTTATCATTTACACATCTCTATGTAACCATTAAATATATTTTTGATTCTCTGAAATTTTACTTTTCATGAAATTTTGAGTTATTTTAGTTTGAAGTTTGCAAGCTGAAACTGCCTTTCTTACGTACAGTTATCGGAAGGAATACGCTAGTGGAGTGGAGATATGCTATTTAATTTGAGATAAGCTATTCAGTTATTTTAGTTTGAAGTTTGCAAGCTGAAAACTGCCTTTCATACGTACAGTTATCTGAAGCAATATGCTAGTGGAGTGGAGATATGCTATTTATTGTTCAGGTTTGTATTTGTCTAAAATTGAAATTTGATCAACGTTTGAGATGATATTTTTCACCCTTATGAAAATTCTACTTGGTTTACTCGTCACGGCCCTTGTGGATTTGTTCATTTGATGCATCACGCTATTGTGATTTCTGTGTATTTATCAGTATCAAATTAAGGGGGCATATCATTCTAAATCGTTATAAATTAAAAGTTGTTCAGTTTGCTTATAAATTTTTTTATGAAATGGTTATAGAAAGGGCTGCAACTGGTCCAAGTTTCACCATCACACCCTAAACAGAAAAGGAGAAAAAAAATACACAACGTATTATGCAACGAATGTTCAACATTCTCAAATAATCTCAGGGAACACATGTGTCAACTAAAATGTCTACTATGTGCTGTAGAAGCACAAACTCTTGTAATAATTGTAATATGTATGTGCAATATATTTATATTTAAAATTTTTTTTTTTCTTTTGGCCAATATTTGTTTCTCGTTTGTTATCAAGGGATTTGCATGAAACTTGCACACCTTGCTCAATGGGTGCGTATCTGCAAGGGTGCCGATTATGAACGAAATCTGTCGAAGTCAAGCTCAGCTACAGGTGGCCGAACTTGGATCTTTATTTTACTCTGGAAAGTATTTTAAACCTTCAAATTACTTCAGAGCTTTCATTTATTAATCAATTTACATGCAAATTACACCTTATATGTAGCGTTTGTGCTTCTATAGAATCTAGTAGACATTTTAGTCCAAAGTCTATTTGTTGATTTTATAAAAATTTATAAATATCACATATTGCATATTTTTTTAGAAGGGTAACTTTGAAAAATTATATTGTTGCACTAAACACTTTTTTGATAAAACTGATCACTAGAATCCTTTATTATGTGCTTAATTTAATATCTGAGTGTTATAGAAATGATTTTAGTTGACACATGTGTTCCCTGAAACTATTTGAAAATTCGTTGCATAATTCGTTGTTTATTTTTTTTCTCCTTTTCTGTTTAGGGTGTGATGATGAAACTTGGACCAGCTGCAGCCCTTTCTATAACCATTTCATAAAAAATTTATAAGCAAATTGAACCACTTTTAATTTTACATTGATATGCCACCTTAAACAAAATAATTGATTTTGTAATCATTGTACTGCCACTGGAATAAAAGGATCTTTGGAGTATTGTGGAACCAAATTAAAATTTGAATTATAAAGTTCTACGCATTCAATTTTTGGTACAAATGTGATTGTGTTGAAATATCCAGAAAAGTCTTGTTATTGATATGTGAATTTATCATTTACACATCTCTATGTAACCATTAAATATATTTTTGATTCTCTGAAATTTTACTTTTCATGAAATTTTGAGTTATTTTAGTTTGAAGTTTGCAAGCTGAAACTGCCTTTCTTACGTACAGTTATCGGAAGGAATATGCTAGTGGAGTGGAGATATGCTATTTAATTTGAGATAAGCTATTCAGTTATTTTAGTTTGAAGTTTGCAAGCTGAAACTGCCTTTCATACGTACAGTTATCTGAAGCAATATGCTAGTGGAGTGGAGATATGCTATTTATTGTTCAGGTTTGTAATTGTCTAAAATTGAAATTTGATCAACGTTTGAGATGATATTTTTCACCCTTATAAAAATTCTACTTGGTTTACTCGCCACGGCCCTTGTGGATTTGTTCATTTGATGCATCACGCTATTATGATTTCTGTGTATTTATCAGTATCAAATTAAACAAAATAATTGATTTTGTAATCATTGTACTGCCACTGGAATAAAATGATCTTTGGAGTATTGTGGAAACAAATTAAAATTTGAATTATAAAGTTCTACGCATTCAATTTTTGGTACAGATGTGATTGTGTTGAAATATCCAGAAAGTGTTGGTATTGATATGTGAATTTATCATTTACACATCTCTATGTAACCATTAAATATATTTTTGATTCTCTGAAATTTTACTTTTCATGAAATTTTGAGTTATTTTAGTTTGAAGTTTGCAAGCTGAAACTGCCTTTCTTACGTACAGTTATCGGAAGGAATATGCTAGTGGAGTGGAGATATGCTATTTAATTTGAGATAAGCTATTCAGTTATTTTAGTTTGAAGTTTGCAAGCTGAAACTGCCTTTCATACGTACAGTTATCTGAAGCAATATGCTAGTGGAGTGGAGATATGCTATTTATTGTTCAGGTTTGTAATTGTCTAAAATTGAAATTTGATCAACGTTTGAGATGATATTTTTCACCCTTATAAAAATTCTACTTGGTTTACTCGCCACGGCCCTTGTGGATTTGTTCATTTGATGCATCACGCTATTATGATTTCTGTGTATTTATCAGTATCAAATTAAACAAAATAATTGATTTTGTAATCATTGTACTGCCACTGGAATAAAATGATCTTTGGAGTATTGTGGAAACAAATTAAAATTTGAATTATAAAGTTCTACGCATTCAATTTTTGGTACAGATGTGATTGTGTTGAAATATCCAGAAAGTGTTGGTATTGATATGTGAATTTATCATTTACACATCTCTATGTAACCATTAAATATATTTTTGATTCTCTGAAATTTTACTTTTCATGAAATTTTGAGTTATTTTAGTTTGAAGTTTGCAAGCTGAAACTGCCTTTCTTACGTACAGTTATCGGAAGGAATACGCTAGTGGAGTGGAGATATGCTATTTAATTTGAGATAAGCTATTCAGTTATTTTAGTTTGAAGTTTGCAAGCTGAAACTGCCTTTCATACGTACAGTTATCTGAAGCAATATGCTAGTGGAGTGGAGATATGCTATTTATTGTTCAGGTTTGTATTTGTCTAAAATTGAAATTTGATCAACGTTTGAGATGATATTTTTCACCCTTATGAAAATTCTACTTGGTTTACTCGTCACGGCCCTTGTGGATTTGTTCATTTGATGCATCACGCTATTGTGATTTCTGTGTATTTATCAGTATCAAATTAAGGGGGCATATCATTCTAAATCGTTATAAATTAAAAGTTGTTCAGTTTGCTTATAAATTTTTTTATGAAATGGTTATAGAAAGGGCTGCAACTGGTCCAAGTTTCACCATCACACCCTAAACAGAAAAGGAGAAAAAAATACACAACGTATTATGCAACGAATGTTCAACATTCTCAAATAATCTCAGGGAACACATGTGTCAACTAAAATGTCTACTATGTGCTGTAGAAGCACAAACTCTTGTAATAATTGTAATATGTATGTGCAATATATTTATATTTAAAATTTTTTTTTTTCTTTTGGCCAATATTTGTTTCTCGTTTGTTATCAAGGGATTTGCATGAAACTTGCACACCTTGCTCAATGGGTGCGTATCTGCAAGGGTGCCGATTATGAACGAAATCTGTCGAAGTCAAGCTCAGCTACAGGTGGCCGAACTTGGATCTTTATTTTACTCTGGAAAGTATTTTAAACCTTCAAATTACTTCAGAGCTTTCATTTATTAATCAATTTACATGCAAATTACACCTTATATGTAGCGTTTGTGCTTCTATAGAATCTAGTAGACATTTTAGTCCAAAGTCTATTTGTTGATTTTATAAAAATTTATAAATATCACATATTGCATATTTTTTTAGAAGGGTAACTTTGAAAAATTATATTGTTGCACTAAACACTTTTTTGATAAAACTGATCACTAGAATCCTTTATTATGTGCTTAATTTAATATCTGAGTGTTATAGAAATGATTTTAGTTGACACATGTGTTCCCTGAAACTATTTGAAAATTCGTTGCATAATTCGTTGTTTATTTTTTTTCTCCTTTTCTGTTTAGGGTGTGATGATGAAACTTGGACCAGCTGCAGCCCTTTCTATAACCATTTCATAAAAAAATTTATAAGCAAATTGAACCACTTTTAATTTTACATTGATATGCCACCTTAAACAAAATAATTGATTTTGTAATCATTGTACTGCCACTGGAATAAAAGGATCTTTGGAGTATTGTGGAACCAAATTAAAATTTGAATTATAAAGTTCTACGCATTCAATTTTTGGTACAAATGTGATTGTGTTGAAATATCCAGAAAAGTCTTGTTATTGATATGTGAATTTATCATTTACACATCTCTATGTAACCATTAAATATATTTTTGATTCTCTGAAATTTTACTTTTCATGAAATTTTGAGTTATTTTAGTTTGAAGTTTGCAAGCTGAAACTGCCTTTCTTACGTACAGTTATCGGAAGGAATATGCTAGTGGAGTGGAGATATGCTATTTAATTTGAGATAAGCTATTCAGTTATTTTAGTTTGAAATTTGCAAGCTGAAACTGCCTTTCATACGTACAGTTATCTGAAGCAATATGCTAGTGGAGTGGAGATATGCTATTTATTGTTCAGGTTTGTAATTGTCTAAAATTGAAATTTGATCAACGTTTGAGATGATATTTTTCACCCTTATAAAAATTCTACTTGGTTTACTCGCCACGGCCCTTGTGGATTTGTTCATTTGATGCATCACGCTATTATGATTTCTGTGTATTTATCAGTATCAAATTAAACAAAATAATTGATTTTGTAATCATTGTACTGCCACTGGAATAAAATGATCTTTGGAGTATTGTGGAAACAAATTAAAATTTGAATTATAAAGTTCTACGCATTCAATTTTTGGTACAGATGTGATTGTGTTGAAATATCCAGAAAGTGTTGGTATTGATATGTGAATTTATCATTTACACATCTCTATGTAACCATTAAATATATTTTTGATTCTCTGAAATTTTACTTTTCATGAAATTTTGAGTTATTTTAGTTTGAAGTTTGCAAGCTGAAACTGCCTTTCTTACGTACAGTTATCGGAAGGAATATGCTAGTGGAGTGGAGATATGCTATTTAATTTGAGATAAGCTATTCAGTTATTTTAGTTTGAAGTTTGCAAGCTGAAACTGCCTTTCATACGTACAGTTATCTGAAGCAATATGCTAGTGGAGTGGAGATATGCTATTTATTGTTCAGGTTTGTAATTGTCTAAAATTGAAATTTGATCAACGTTTGAGATGATATTTTTCACCCTTATAAAAATTCTACTTGGTTTACTCGCCACGGCCCTTGTGGATTTGTTCATTTGATGCATCACGCTATTATGATTTCTGTGTATTTATCAGTATCAAATTAAACAAAATAATTGATTTTGTAATCATTGTACTGCCACTGGAATAAAATGATCTTTGGAGTATTGTGGAAACAAATTAAAATTTGAATTATAAAGTTCTACGCATTCAATTTTTGGTACAGATGTGATTGTGTTGAAATATCCAGAAAGTGTTGGTATTGATATGTGAATTTATCATTTACACATCTCTATGTAACCATTAAATATATTTTTGATTCTCTGAAATTTTACTTTTCATGAAATTTTGAGTTATTTTAGTTTGAAGTTTGCAAGCTGAAACTGCCTTTCTTACGTACAGTTATCGGAAGGAATACGCTAGTGGAGTGGAGATATGCTATTTAATTTGAGATAAGCTATTCAGTTATTTTAGTTTGAAGTTTGCAAGCTGAAACTGCCTTTCATACGTACAGTTATCTGAAGCAATATGCTAGTGGAGTGGAGATATGCTATTTATTGTTCAGGTTTGTATTTGTCTAAAATTGAAATTTGATCAACGTTTGAGATGATATTTTTCACCCTTATGAAAATTCTACTTGGTTTACTCGTCACGGCCCTTGTGGATTTGTTCATTTGATGCATCACGCTATTGTGATTTCTGTGTATTTATCAGTATCAAATTAAGGGGGCATATCATTCTAAATCGTTATAAATTAAAAGTTGTTCAGTTTGCTTATAAATTTTTTTATGAAATGGTTATAGAAAGGGCTGCAACTGGTCCAAGTTTCACCATCACACCCTAAACAGAAAAGGAGAAAAAAAATTCACAACGTATTATGCAACGAATGTTCAACATTCTCAAATAATCTCAGGGAACACATGTGTCAACTAAAATGTCTACTATGTGCTGTAGAAGCACAAACTCTTGTAATAATTGTAATATGTATGTGCAATATATTTATATTTAAAATTTTTTTTTTTCTTTTGGCCAATATTTGTTTCTCGTTTGTTATCAAGGGATTTGCATGAAACTTGCACACCTTGCTCAATGGGTGCGTATCTGCAAGGGTGCCGATTATGAACGAAATCTGTCGAAGTCAAGCTCAGCTACAGGTGGCCGAACTTGGATCTTTATTTTACTCTGGAAAGTATTTTAAACCTTCAAATTACTTCAGAGCTTTCATTTATTAATCAATTTACATGCAAATTACACCTTATATGTAGCGTTTGTGCTTCTATAGAATCTAGTAGACATTTTAGTCCAAAGTCTATTTGTTGATTTTATAAAAATTTATAAATATCACATATTGCATATTTTTTTAGAAGGGTAACTTTGAAAAATTATATTGTTGCACTAAACACTTTTTTGATAAAACTGATCACTAGAATCCTTTATTATGTGCTTAATTTAATATCTGAGTGTTATAGAAATGATTTTAGTTGACACATGTGTTCCCTGAAACTATTTGAAAATTCGTTGCATAATTCGTTGTTTATTTTTTTTCTCCTTTTCTGTTTAGGGTGTGATGATGAAACTTGGACCAGCTGCAGCCCTTTCTATAACCATTTCATAAAAAAATTTATAAGCAAATTGAACCACTTTTAATTTTACATTGATATGCCACCTTAAACAAAATAATTGATTTTGTAATCATTGTACTGCCACTGGAATAAAAGGATCTTTGGAGTATTGTGGAACCAAATTAAAATTTGAATTATAAAGTTCTACGCATTCAATTTTTGGTACAAATGTGATTGTGTTGAAATATCCAGAAAAGTCTTGTTATTGATATGTGAATTTATCATTTACACATCTCTATGTAACCATTAAATATATTTTTGATTCTCTGAAATTTTACTTTTCATGAAATTTTGAGTTATTTTAGTTTGAAGTTTGCAAGCTGAAACTGCCTTTCTTACGTACAGTTATCGGAAGGAATATGCTAGTGGAGTGGAGATATGCTATTTAATTTGAGATAAGCTATTCAGTTATTTTAGTTTGAAGTTTGCAAGCTGAAACTGCCTTTCATACGTACAGTTATCTGAAGCAATATGCTAGTGGAGTGGAGATATGCTATTTATTGTTCAGGTTTGTAATTGTCTAAAATTGAAATTTGATCAACGTTTGAGATGATATTTTTCACCCTTATAAAAATTCTACTTGGTTTACTCGCCACGGCCCTTGTGGATTTGTTCATTTGATGCATCACGCTATTATGATTTCTGTGTATTTATCAGTATCAAATTAAACAAAATAATTGATTTTGTAATCATTGTACTGCCACTGGAATAAAATGATCTTTGGAGTATTGTGGAAACAAATTAAAATTTGAATTATAAAGTTCTACGCATTCAATTTTTGGTACAGATGTGATTGTGTTGAAATATCCAGAAAGTGTTGGTATTGATATGTGAATTTATCATTTACACATCTCTATGTAACCATTAAATATATTTTTGATTCTCTGAAATTTTACTTTTCATGAAATTTTGAGTTATTTTAGTTTGAAGTTTGCAAGCTGAAACTGCCTTTCTTACGTACAGTTATCGGAAGGAATATGCTAGTGGAGTGGAGATATGCTATTTAATTTGAGATAAGCTATTCAGTTATTTTAGTTTGAAGTTTGCAAGCTGAAACTGCCTTTCATACGTACAGTTATCTGAAGCAATATGCTAGTGGAGTGGAGATATGCTATTTATTGTTCAGGTTTGTAATTGTCTAAAATTGAAATTTGATCAACGTTTGAGATGATATTTTTCACCCTTATAAAAATTCTACTTGGTTTACTCGCCACGGCCCTTGTGGATTTGTTCATTTGATGCATCACGCTATTATGATTTCTGTGTATTTATCAGTATCAAATTAAACAAAATAATTGATTTTGTAATCATTGTACTGCCACTGGAATAAAATGATCTTTGGAGTATTGTGGAAACAAATTAAAATTTGAATTATAAAGTTCTACGCATTCAATTTTTGGTACAGATGTGATTGTGTTGAAATATCCAGAAAGTGTTGGTATTGATATGTGAATTTATCATTTACACATCTCTATGTAACCATTAAATATATTTTTGATTCTCTGAAATTTTACTTTTCATGAAATTTTGAGTTATTTTAGTTTGAAGTTTGCAAGCTGAAACTGCCTTTCTTACGTACAGTTATCGGAAGGAATACGCTAGTGGAGTGGAGATATGCTATTTAATTTGAGATAAGCTATTCAGTTATTTTAGTTTGAAGTTTGCAAGCTGAAACTGCCTTTCATACGTACAGTTATCTGAAGCAATATGCTAGTGGAGTGGAGATATGCTATTTATTGTTCAGGTTTGTATTTGTCTAAAATTGAAATTTGATCAACGTTTGAGATGATATTTTTCACCCTTATGAAAATTCTACTTGGTTTACTCGTCACGGCCCTTGTGGATTTGTTCATTTGATGCATCACGCTATTGTGATTTCTGTGTATTTATCAGTATCAAATTAAGGGGGCATATCATTCTAAATCGTTATAAATTAAAAGTTGTTCAGTTTGCTTATAAATTTTTTTATGAAATGGTTATAGAAAGGGCTGCAACTGGTCCAAGTTTCACCATCACACCCTAAACAGAAAAGGAGAAAAAAAATACACAACGTATTATGCAACGAATGTTCAACATTCTCAAATAATCTCAGGGAACACATGTGTCAACTAAAATGTCTACTATGTGCTGTAGAAGCACAAACTCTTGTAATAATTGTAATATGTATGTGCAATATATTTATATTTAAAATTTTTTTTTTTTCTTTTGGCCAATATTTGTTTCTCGTTTGTTATCAAGGGATTTGCATGAAACTTGCACACCTTGCTCAATGGGTGCGTATCTGCAAGGGTGCCGATTATGAACGAAATCTGTCGAAGTCAAGCTCAGCTACAGGTGGCCGAACTTGGATCTTTATTTTACTCTGGAAAGTATTTTAAACCTTCAAATTACTTCAGAGCTTTCATTTATTAATCAATTTACATGCAAATTACACCTTATATGTAGCGTTTGTGCTTCTATAGAATCTAGTAGACATTTTAGTCCAAAGTCTATTTGTTGATTTTATAAAAATTTATAAATATCACATATTGCATATTTTTTTAGAAGGGTAACTTTGAAAAATTATATTGTTGCACTAAACACTTTTTTGATAAAACTGATCACTAGAATCCTTTATTATGTGCTTAATTTAATATCTGAGTGTTATAGAAATGATTTTAGTTGACACATGTGTTCCCTGAAACTATTTGAAAATTCGTTGCATAATTCGTTGTTTATTTTTTTTCTCCTTTTCTGTTTAGGGTGTGATGATGAAACTTGGACCAGCTGCAGCCCTTTCTATAACCATTTCATAAAAAAATTTATAAGCAAATTGAACCACTTTTAATTTTACATTGATATGCCACCTTAAACAAAATAATTGATTTTGTAATCATTGTACTGCCACTGGAATAAAAGGATCTTTGGAGTATTGTGGAACCAAATTAAAATTTGAATTATAAAGTTCTACGCATTCAATTTTTGGTACAAATGTGATTGTGTTGAAATATCCAGAAAAGTCTTGTTATTGATATGTGAATTTATCATTTACACATCTCTATGTAACCATTAAATATATTTTTGATTCTCTGAAATTTTACTTTTCATGAAATTTTGAGTTATTTTAGTTTGAAGTTTGCAAGCTGAAACTGCCTTTCTTACGTACAGTTATCGGAAGGAATATGCTAGTGGAGTGGAGATATGCTATTTAATTTGAGATAAGCTATTCAGTTATTTTAGTTTGAAGTTTGCAAGCTGAAACTGCCTTTCATACGTACAGTTATCTGAAGCAATATGCTAGTGGAGTGGAGATATGCTATTTATTGTTCAGGTTTGTAATTGTCTAAAATTGAAATTTGATCAACGTTTGAGATGATATTTTTCACCCTTATAAAAATTCTACTTGGTTTACTCGCCACGGCCCTTGTGGATTTGTTCATTTGATGCATCACGCTATTATGATTTCTGTGTATTTATCAGTATCAAATTAAACAAAATAATTGATTTTGTAATCATTGTACTGCCACTGGAATAAAATGATCTTTGGAGTATTGTGGAAACAAATTAAAATTTGAATTATAAAGTTCTACGCATTCAATTTTTGGTACAGATGTGATTGTGTTGAAATATCCAGAAAGTGTTGGTATTGATATGTGAATTTATCATTTACACATCTCTATGTAACCATTAAATATATTTTTGATTCTCTGAAATTTTACTTTTCATGAAATTTTGAGTTATTTTAGTTTGAAGTTTGCAAGCTGAAACTGCCTTTCTTACGTACAGTTATCGGAAGGAATATGCTAGTGGAGTGGAGATATGCTATTTAATTTGAGATAAGCTATTCAGTTATTTTAGTTTGAAGTTTGCAAGCTGAAACTGCCTTTCATACGTACAGTTATCTGAAGCAATATGCTAGTGGAGTGGAGATATGCTATTTATTGTTCAGGTTTGTAATTGTCTAAAATTGAAATTTGATCAACGTTTGAGATGATATTTTTCACCCTTATGAAAATTCTACTTGGTTTACTCGTCACGGCCCTTGTGGATTTGTTCATTTGATGCATCACGCTATTGTGATTTCTGTGTATTTATCAGTATCAAATTAAGGGGGCATATCATTCTAAATCGTTATAAATTAAAAGTTGTTCAGTTTGCTTATAAATTTTTTTATGAAATGGTTATAGAAAGGGCTGCAACTGGTCCAAGTTTCACCATCACACCCTAAACAGAAAAGGAGAAAAAAAATACACAACGTATTATGCAACGAATGTTCAACATTCTCAAATAATCTCAGGGAACACATGTGTCAACTAAAATGTCTACTATGTGCTGTAGAAGCACAAACTCTTGTAATAATTGTAATATGTATGTGCAATATATTTATATTTAAATTTTTTTTTTTTCTTTTGGCCAATATTTGTTTCTCGTTTGTTATCAAGGGATTTGCATGAAACTTGCACACCTTGCTCAATGGGTGCGTATCTGCAAGGGTGCCGATTATGAACGAAATCTGTCGAAGTCAAGCTCAGCTACAGGTGGCCGAACTTGGATCTTTATTTTACTCTGGAAAGTAATTTAAACCTTCAAATTACTTCAGAGCTTTCATTTATTAATCAATTTACATGCAAATTACACCTTATATGTAGCGTTTGTGCTTCTACAGAATCTAGTAGACATTTTAGTCCAAAGTCTATTTGTTGATTTTATAAAAATTTATAAATATCACATATTGCATATTTTTTTAGAAGGGTAACTTTGAAAAATTATATTTTGCACTAAACACTTTTTTGATAAAACTGATCACTAGAATCCTTTATTATGTGCTTAATTTAATATCTGATTGTTATAGAAATAATTTTAGTTGACACATGTGTTCCCTGAAACTATTTGAAAATTCGTTGCATAATTCGTTGTGTATTTTTTTTCTCCTTTTCTGTTTAGGGTGTGATGATGAAACTTGGACCAGCTGCAGCCCTTTCTATAACCATTTCATAAAAAAATTTATAAGCAAATTGAACCACTTTTAATTTTACATTGATATGCCACCTTAAACAAAATAATTGATTTTGTAATCATTGTACTGCCACTGGAATAAAAGGATCTTTGGAGTATTGTGGAACCAAATTAAAATTTGAATTATAAAGTTCTACGCATTCAATTTTTGGTACAAATGTGATTGTGTTGAAATATCCAGAAAAGTCTTGTTATTGATATGTGAATTTATCATTTACACATCTCTATGTAACCATTAAATATATTTTTGATTCTCTGAAATTTTACTTTTCATGAAATTTTGAGTTATTTTAGTTTGAAGTTTGCAAGCTGAAACTGCCTTTCTTACGTACAGTTATCGGAAGGAATATGCTAGTGGAGTGGAGATATGCTATTTAATTTGAGATAAGCTATTTAGTTATTTTAGTTTGAAGTTTGCAAGCTGAAACTGCCTTTCATTCGTACAGTTATCTGAAGCAATATGCTAGTGGAGTGGAGATATGCTATTTATTGTTCAGGTTTGTAATTGTCTAAAATTGAAATTTGATCAACGTTTGAGATGATATTTTTCACCCTTATGAAAATTCTTCTTGGTTTACTCGTCACGGCCCTTGTGGATTTGTTCATTTGATGCATCACGCTATTGTGATTTCTGTGTATTTATCAGTATCAAATTAAGGGGGCATATTCTAAATCGTTATAAATTAAAAGTTGTTCAATTTGCTTATAATTTTTTTTATGAAATGGTTATTGAAAGGGCTGCAACTGGTCCAAGTTTCACCATCACACCCTAAACAGAAAAGGAGAAAAAAAATACACAACGTATTATGCAACGAATGTTCAACATTCTCAAATAATCTCAGGGAACACGTGTCAACTAAAATGTCTACTATGTGCTGTAGAAGCACAAACTCTTGTAATAATTGTAATATGTATGTGCAATATATTTATATTTAAATTTTTTTTTTCTTTTTTTCTTTTTTTTCTTTTTGGCCAATATTTGTTTCTCGTTTGTTATCAAGGGATTTGCATGAAGTAAGTAAGTAAGTAATTATCAAAAGAAGGCACCAAACCGGGAAGGCTATGTAGCACCATCAAATACGCAAAATAATCAGAGGGCGCTAAATATCACCAAGGATGCCAATACGAGAACAAAAACGCATAAGGCGAACGATATCAAAAGTATCCGAGTCACCAAGAATTCTATCGAGGGACAGGTGACCGCGAGAGGCGGTCGGAAAGCAAGACACACGCTCGTCCTGGAAGTCAGGACATTCAAGAAGGACATGCACGACCGTAAGAGGGACAATGCAACTAGGACAATAAGGAGCAGGGCGGCGCTCCATCAAGTGACCATGGGTTAAGCGAGTATGGCCCATACGCAACCTCACCAGAGCTGTTTCCCACCGCCGGTTACGGTGGAAGGAGGACGGCCACGAGGAAACACAACATTTAAGAGTACGTAGCTTGTTACCAGTAACAGACAACCAAGAAGGCTGCCAACGGGTAAGGACTGAGGAATGGATAACCGGGTAAAAGTCGGAATACGGAATGCCTTTGCGAGAGATGGGGCAAGAGCGGACAGCTTCCTTGGCAGCAGCATCTGCACGCTCATTTAAAGACACACCAATATGGCTGGGAACCCAACAAAACTCAACCGACTTAAATTTACTGTGAACGAGAAACAGCCAATGCTGGATCTCGACAACTACTGGATGAACCGGATTAAAGGACCCGAGAGCCATGAGGGCACTACGAGAGTCAACAACAACCACAAAGGAAGACTGACAACGAGAAAGCAGGAGACGAAGAGCATAGAGAATAGCATAAAGTTCCGCTGTAAAGATACTAGTCTCCGGAGGCAAGCGACACATATAAGTGCGATCAGGAAAAACAACAGAGTAGCCAACACCGTCCGCTGACTTAGACCCATCGGTGAAGACAGAAACGGAGCGGGAGTGAGAAGAAAAGTGCTCGAGGAAAAGGCGTTTTAGAACCGTAGGAGGGGTAAAAGCTTTAGTGATACGGGTCAAGGATGTACAAAACCGCGGAAGAGGGACCCTCCACGGGGGCAAAGAAGGAACAACACGAGGAGAAACATCAGAAATACGAACGGAAAGAGAATCCTGTAGGCGAGATAACCGGACAGAAAGAGGGAGGTGGTGAAGAGGAACAGGAACCGCAGGAGGGGTAAAAGTTAAAGCACGACAGAGGCGAGAGGAAGGATGTTGCACGGACCGCGCAAGATAGCGAAGACAGTAGCGATCACGGCGGTCCTGGAGAGACAGGAAGCCAGTGTCAACATACAAGCTAAGGATGGGAGTCGAACGAAAGGCACCAGAACTGAGGCGCAACCCAGTATGGTGCAAAGCATCAAGACGGCGAAGAGTAGAAGGAGAAGCAGACGAGTAAGCAGGGCAACCATAATCGAGCTTAGACAGGACGAGAGAGGAATGTAAAGCAAGGAGAGTGCGCCTATCTGCCCCCCAAGAAGTATGGGACAAGACCCGAAGGAGGGTAAGGGCCTTAGAGCACTCAACACGGAGGTAAGAGATATGGGGAGACCAAGACAAACGAGTGTCAAGGAATAACCCCAAAAGCTTCGCGGAATCTTTGTATTCAAGGGGATGACCATAAAGTGACAAAGAGGGACGAAGAACAACCCGTTTCCGCGTAAAAGTCATGGCACAAGTCTTAGAAGTAGAGAACTTGAAGCCATGACCTGTGGCCCAAGACGACACGGCATCAATTGCAAGTTGAAGCCGGCGTTGAAGGAGAGGCGAATCATCACCCTGACAACAAAGGGTAAGATCATCGACATAGAGAGCGGAGAAGACACCAGAAGGAAGAGAGGAAAGAAGACCATTGAGGGCAACCAGAAAAAGAGTAGTGCTCAGAACACTACCCTGGGGCACACCTTCGTATTGCTGAAAAGAGGGAGAGAGAGCGGTACCAAGGCGCACCCGAAAGGAACGACGAGAGAGGAAGCTGCGAAGAAAGAGAGGGAGATGACCACGAAGGCCAAAAGAATGAAGTTGAGATAGGATATGATAACGCCAAGTGGTGTCGTAAGCCTTTTCTAGGTCAAAAAGGACGGCAACAACGGAGGTCTTCGCAGCAAAAGCAGAACGAATATAGACCTCCAAGTTCACCAGGACATCTGTCGTGCTGCGGCACTTGCGGAAACCAAATTGAGAAGGGGAGAGGAGGTGATGGTGTTCCAGGAACCACATCAGACGATTGTTAACCATACGTTCAAAGAGTTTGCAGACACAACTTGTGAGAGCAATAGGGCGAAAGTCCTTAGGGGAAGTACCCAGAGACCCCGGTTTGCGAACAGGGAGGACAACGGCATCGAGCCAGTCCCCAGGGACTGACGACGACTCCCAGATCCGATTATACAGACTCAGTAAATACTGAGACGTGCTCGGAGGGAGATGGCGAAGCATCTCATAATGAATACCATCAGAGCCCGCCGCCGTAGAACCGCAGAGGGCCAGGGCAGAACGAAGTTCAGAGAGAGAGAAGGGATCATTATAGGGAAGCTGAAGATGAGTGCAGAAATCTAAAGGACGAGACTCAAGGACAGGTTTACGAAGAAGGAAAGATTGGGGAAGATGAAGACCAGAGCTAACAGAAGAAAAGTGGGAACCCAGTTCGGAAGCGACCTGCAACGGGTCCGCCACAAGAGTATCATGGAGGTGAAGGACCGGTGAAACATCGGGAACGAACTTACCCGCTATCTTGCGGATACGCTTCCAGATCTGGGCCAGAGGGGTTTCGGACGTAATTGTTGAGACATAAGATGCCCAACATTCACGTTTAGCCGTACGGATGGCCCTACGGGCCACCGCACTCGCTTTCCGAAAGAAAAGAAAAGAATTGGTCGTCTGCCTACGGCGGTGCCTCTTCCAGGCTGCACGCTTACAGCGGACAGCCCGAGCACAGTCCGCATTCCACCAAGGAACGCACTTCCGTGGACCCCGAGAGGAAGAGCGAGGAATAGAGCGGAGGGCAGCGTTGAAGACAGTGTCATGAAAAAGGAGGAGAGCGCGAGAGAGGGGCAGAAGGGAGAGGTCAGAGAGAGTAGCACTGAGGGAAAATAGGGTCCAGTCCGCCTTAGCAAACTGCCACCTAGGGAAAGAGAGGGAAGGGCGAAAAGAGAAAAAGGAAACAAGGATGGGGAAATGATCACTTCCATGGAGGTCATCAAGAACCTGCCACGTGAAACCTAAGTAAAGAGAAGAAGAGCAGAGAGAAAGATCAAGACAAGAAAGGGTGCGAGTCCGAGAGTCCAAATGAGTGGGCTCACCAGAATTCAGAAGAGACAGGGAAGAAGAGAGGAGAAACGGCTCAAGGAGGCGACCCCGGGTATTCGTCAGAACGTCACCCCAAAGAGAATGACGACAATTGAAGTCACCCAGCAGGAGCACAGGTTCCGGCAAGGAGTCTAGGAGGTGTTTCAAATCAGGAAGAGAGAGCGGGACACTCGGGGGGAGATAAATGGAACAAACTGTGTACCATTTCCCCACAAAGATACGAGCAGCAGAACAATGGAGAGGCGAAGGAAAAAGTAAAGGAACAAAGGGAACATCAGCCCGAATCAAGAGAGCAGAAGAATTAGAAGCCCCAGCAATGGCTGGGGGGGGGGGGGAGAGAAAGGAATAGCCACGAAAACGACCAGGACGAGCACCAAGCATCGGCTCCTGGAGACAGACACAAAGGGGCGAAAACCGCGAAATCAGAAGTTGGAGTTCGAGGAAATTGGCGTAATAACCTCGAACGTTCCATTGAAGAATGGACAACGACGAGAAGAGAAAGGACAAAAACAGAGAACAAGGAAGAAACAAAGGCGAAAGAGCAACAGAGCACGTTAAAGAATATCAGGGTCGGGATCAGGGTCAGCAAAGTCAGGGTTAGGGGGCATGGGTAAACTGAGCAAAGACGGAGGGAAGGAAACGGGAGAACAGATCAGAGGTGGGCGGGCAGGGTCCGGAGGAGGAGGAGGAAGAGGAGGAGACAACGGAGAGGAGCAGTCAAGGACAGCAGCAGGAAGAGGGGGAGTAGAAAGAGGGGAGCGCACCCCAGCAAGAGCAGCAACCGAAAGGGAAGCAGGGGCCAAAGAAACCTCCATAGCAGGAACAGGGTGCGCAAGCACTGAAACGGAAGGGGAAGGAGCAACAGAGCCAGAAGGAGGAGCTGAGGAAGAAAGCGAAGCCTTCTTACCCGCCGGGGAAGAGGATGGAGAGGAGCCAGGCTTACGCTTCTGACTTAAAGAGACCGGTGTCCCAGCAACTACGTACCGGGCAACGGATTCCAGTGTCTCAACAGGAGAAGCCGAACGAGAGCACACACGACGGCCGTTAGGAGAGCGATGGACATCCGCCCGCACCGACAGGCGGTGGGGAGAGCCGATAGATGGAGGAAGAGGATGGGAAGGAGGACCGGAGGGGGACGAGGAAGAAGACACAGAAGACACGACAGACCGGGTAGAAAGAAGGGGAACCCCAGACAGAGGACCAGGAGGAGGATCCTTCGGGAGAGAACCCAAAGGGACAGAGGAGGGGGCAGTGGGCGCATCAGGGTCCAAGGCCCGGAAACGGTTGTGAGTCTGAGGAAGGCGGGAAGGACGAGGAGAGGAAGAGCGCAACACGCGAGCATAAGAGATATTAGCATAAGGCGGGAGCCGGCGAACCTGGCGCCTCGCCTCAGGAAAAGATAAACGCTCCCGGTGCTTCAAGTTGAGGACGGCTGCCTCAAGCTTGTAATGGACACACGCACGGGAGAAGGTAGGATGGGCCTCACCGCAGTTGAGGCAACGAGCCTGGGGAGAAGCGCACTCCGACTTAAAGTGACCTTCGCCACCACACAAAGGACAGAGAGAGACAGTCCCGGAGCAGCGGAGGGCACCATGCCCAAACCTCCAGCACTTGTTGCAGAGCCGAGGAGAAGGAATGTACTCCTAGACAGAGCACCTGGCACCAGCAAGAATGACAGAGGGTGGAAGGGTCCTACCATCAAAGGTAATCTTCACAACCCGGAGGGGTTGACGGCGACTACCACGAGGAGGACGAGTAAACGTGTCCACCTGGAGAATAGAATGGCCCTGGGCAGCGAGGGTATGTCGAATATCGTCGTGGCAGTCGCGCAGGTCCCGAACACCGGTCGCAACATGGGGCGGGAGCAAAATAGTGCCAACACTGGCATTCAACTGAGCGTTCTTCGAGACCCGAACGGGGGTCTCGCCAAGGCAGGATAAGGCAGCCAAGCGGGAAGCAGCATCCTGAGAAGGAGCAGCAACGACACGTGTACCGAGACGAGTGGGGTTGAAAGTAATGGAGGCATCCACGGAATCAATGAGATGTCGATGGAGGGAGAAATCGTCAGGAGGCGCAGAATCAAGAGGGAGGAGATCAAAATATTTGGACCACGAAGCGGGACCAAACAAGGCTTGATAGGTAGCAGAACTGGAAGGAATCGAGCGAGGGCGGCCGTGACGAGGACGGCGGTGAGAACCCCCGGAGAGAGAGGGGTTAAAAGGCGCAGTAGTTACAACTAGAGAAGGAGCCGCGCCAGGGGACGAGGTAGTCACCACTGGGGGCTTGGGGCTCGACCCAACCACAGAGGAGGGAGGGGAGCCAGAGGAAGGAGTCAGAGAGGCCAAAGGAGGAGCAAGGTCGGGGCCCAATGCAGCGGAGGCTACAGAGCCCGGTCTTCCAATATGGACCGACTCGGGGGCTTGGTCGCCCACCCCACGAGCCTGAGAAGGTAAACCAGAAGAAGCCGAAACAGGGGTTATCATCTTGACGAAAGAAGAATTCACTCACGAATGTGCCCCCACACCCACCATGGAGCCACAATTAGAGGCAGGACACCCAACAAGAAGCTATCGCCGATCTTGTCGGGGCCTCCTAGGGGTGCGTCGTGAGTATACGCCCCACAAACGCCACCTTAAGAAACCGACAGTCCGTCGAGATCGGGTTCAGTGACGAAGTGGGGATTGACAATAAAAGGTTCCCCTCGCTCTCGACGTCGGGTACTGCAGTTCTACGGGTGCATGAGTATGCCTCCTCAAGCACCCGGGCGTCAAAATAGAAGAAGTCCAAGGGAAGAACCAGAACGAGCAAAAGGTCGGCAGGAAACGGCAAGCAGATAGGAGAAGAGGGGGGAGAAAAACGAAACAGAAGGAAAAGGAAAAGATGCCCAGCAGAATTGGAGAGGACGGCAGCAGGAGCACAAGGCTAGAAAAGGACAGAGGACTGTCCCAAGAAGCATCACACTCCGGCAGCCGCCCACTAAGCCCCCACACGGCGACAACGAGCTGAGCGGGGAGGGGGGGATTTGCATGAAACTTGCACACCTTGCTCAATGGATGCGTATCTGCAAGGGTGCCAATTATGAACGAAATCTGTCGAAGTCAAGCTCAGCTACAGGTGGCCGAACTTGGATCTTTATTTTACTCTGGAAAGTAATTTAAACCTTCAAACTACTTCAGAGCTTTCATTTATTAATCAATTTACATGCAAATTACACCTTATATGTAGCGTTTGTGCTTCTACAGAATCTAGTAGACATTTTAGACCAAAGTCTATTTGTTGATTTTATAAAAATTTATAAATATCACATATTGCATATTTTTTTAGAAGGGTAACTTTGAAAAATTATATTGTTGCACTAAACACTTTTTTGATAAAACTGATCACTAGAATCCTTTATTATGTGCTTAATTTAATATCTGAGTGTTATAGAAATGATTTTAGTTGACACATGTGTTCCCTGAAACTATTTGAAAATTCGTTGTTTATTTTTTTTCTCCTTTTCTGTTTAGGGTGTGATGATGAAACTTGGACCAGCTGCAGCCCTTTCTATAACCATTTCATAAAAAAATTTATAAGCAAATTGAACCACTTTTAATTTTACATTGATATGCCACCTTAAACAAAATAATTGATTTTGTAATCATTGTACTGCCACTGGAATAAAAGGATCTTTGGAGTATTGTGGAACCAAATTAAAATTTGAATTATAAAGTTCTACGCATTCAATTTTTGGTACAAATGTGATTGTGTTGAAATATCCAGAAAAGTCTTGTTATTGATATGTGAATTTATCATTTACACATCTCTATGTAACCATTAAATATATTTTTGATTCTCTGAAATTTTACTTTTCATGAAATTTTGAGTTATTTTAGTTTGAAGTTTGCAAGCTGAAACTGCCTTTCTTACGTACAGTTATCGGAAGGAATATGCTAGTGGAGTGGAGATATGCTATTTAATTTGAGATAAGCTATTCAGTTATTTTAGTTTGAAGTTTGCAAGCTGAAACTGCCTTTCATACGTACAGTTATCTGAAGCAATATGCTAGTGGAGTGGAGATATGCTATTTATTGTTCAGGTTTGTAATTGTCTAAAATTGAAATTTGATCAACGTTTGAGATGATATTTTTCACCCTTATAAAAATTCTACTTGGTTTACTCGCCACGGCCCTTGTGGATTTGTTCATTTGATGCATCACGCTATTGTGATTTCTGTGTATTTATCAGTATCAAATTAAACAAAATAATTGATTTTGTTGTAATCATTGTACTGACACTGGAATAAAAGGATCTTTGGAATATTGAGGAAACAAATTAAAATTTGAATAATAAAGTTCTACGCATTCAATTTTTGGTACAAATGTGATTGTGTTGAAATATCCAGAAAACTCTTGTTATTGATATGTGAATTTATCATTTACACATCTCTATGTAACCATTAAATATATTTTTGATTCTCTGAAATTTTACTTTTCATGAAATTTTGAGTTATTTTAGTTTGAAGTTTGCAAGCTGAAACTGCCTTTCTTACGTACAGTTATCGGAAGGAATATGCTAGTGGAGTGGAGATATGCTATTTAATTTGAGATAAGCTATTCAGTTATTTTAGTTTGAAGTTTGCAAGCTGAAACTGCCTTTCATACGTACAGTTATCTGAAGCAGTATGCTAGTGGAGTGGAGATATGCTATTTATTGTTCAGGTTTGTAATTGTCTAAAATTGAAATTTGATCAACGTTTGAGATGATATTTTTCACCCTTATGAAAATTCTACTTGGTTTACTCGTCACGGACCTTGTGGATTTGTTCATTTGATGCATCACGCTATTGTGATTTCTGTGTATTTATCAGTATCAAATTAAGGGGGCATATTCTAAATCGTTATAAATTAAAAGTTGTTCAATTTGCTTATAAATTTTTTTATGAAATGGTTATTGAAAAGGCTGCAACTGGTCCAAGTTTCACCATCACACCCTAAACAGAAAAGGAGAAAAAAAATACACAACGTATTATGCAACGAATGTTCAACATTCTCAAATAATCTCAGGGAACACGTGTCAACTAAAATGTCTACTATGTGCTGTAGAAGCACAAACTCTTGTAATAATTGTAATATGTATGTGCAATATATTTATATTTAAATTTTTTTTTTTCTTTTTTTCTTTTTTTTCTTTTTGGCCAATATTTGTTTCTCGTTTGTTATCAAGGGATTTGCATGAAGTAAGTAAGTAAGTAATTATCAAAAGAAGGCACCAAACCGGGAAGGCTATGTAGCACCATCAAATACGCAAAATAATCAGAGGGCGCTAAATATCACCAAGGATGCCAATACGAGAACAAAAACGCATAAGGCGAACGATATCAAAAGTATCCGAGTCACCAAGAATTCTATCGAGGGACAGGTGACCGCGAGAGGCGGTCGGAAAGCAAGACACACGCTCGTCCTGGAAGTCAGGACATTCAAGAAGGACATGCACGACCGTAAGAGGGACAATGCAACTAGGACAATAAGGAGCAGGGCGGCGCTCCATCAAGTGACCATGGGTTAAGCGAGTATGGCCCATACGCAACCTCGCCAGAGCTGTTTCCCACCGCCGGTTACGGTGGAAGGAGGACGGCCACGAGGAAACACAACATTTAAGAGTACGTAGCTTGTTACCAGTAACAGACAACCAAGAAGGCTGCCAACGGGTAAGGACTGAGGAATGGATAACCGGGTAAAAGTCGGAATACGGAATGCCTTTGCGAGAGATGGGGCAAGAGCGGACAGCTTCCTTGGCAGCAGCATCTGCACGCTCATTTAAAGACACACCAATATGGCTGGGAACCCAACAAAACTCAACCGACTTAAATTTACTGTGAACGAGAAACAGCCAATGCTGGATCTCGACAACTACTGGATGAACCGGATTAAAGGACCCGAGAGCCATGAGGGCACTACGAGAGTCAACAACAACCACAAAGGAAGACTGACAACGAGAAAGCAGGAGACGAAGAGCATAGAGAATAGCATAAAGTTCCGCTGTAAAGATACTAGTCTCCGGAGGCAAGCGACACATATAAGTGCGATCAGGAAAAACAACAGAGTAGCCAACACCGTCCGCTGACTTAGACCCATCGGTGAAGACAGAAACGGAGCGGGAGTGAGAAGAAAAGTGCTCGAGGAAAAGGCGTTTTAGAACCGTAGGAGGGGTAAAAGCTTTAGTGATACGGGTCAAGGATGTACAAAACCGCGGAAGAGGGACCCTCCACGGGGGCAAAGAAGGAACAACACGAGGAGAAACATCAGAAATACGAACGGAAAGAGAATCCTGTAGGCGAGATAACCGGACAGAAAGAGGGAGGTGGTGAAGAGGAACAGGAACCGCAGGAGGGGTAAAAGTTAAAGCACGACAGAGGCGAGAGGAAGGATGTTGCACGGACCGCGCAAGATAGCGAAGACAGTAGCGATCACGGCGGTCCTGGAGAGACAGGAAGCCAGTGTCAACATACAAGCTAAGGATGGGAGTCGAACGAAAGGCACCAGAACTGAGGCGCAACCCAGTATGGTGCAAAGCATCAAGACGGCGAAGAGTAGAAGGAGAAGCAGACGAGTAAGCAGGGCAACCATAATCGAGCTTAGACAGGACGAGAGAGGAATGTAAAGCAAGGAGAGTGCGCCTATCTGCCCCCCAAGAAGTATGGGACAAGACCCGAAGGAGGGTAAGGGCCTTAGAGCACTCAACACGGAGGTAAGAGATATGGGGAGACCAAGACAAACGAGTGTCAAGGAATAACCCCAAAAGCTTCGCGGAATCTTTGTATTCAAGGGGATGACCATAAAGTGACAAAGAGGGACGAAGAACAACCCGTTTCCGCGTAAAAGTCATGGCACAAGTCTTAGAAGTAGAGAACTTGAAGCCATGACCTGTGGCCCAAGACGACACGGCATCAATTGCAAGTTGAAGCCGGCGTTGAAGGAGAGGCGAATCATCACCCTGACAACAAAGGGTAAGATCATCGACATAGAGAGCGGAGAAGACACCAGAAGGAAGAGAGGAAAGAAGACCATTGAGGGCAACCAGAAAAAGAGTAGTGCTCAGAACACTACCCTGGGGCACACCTTCGTATTGCTGAAAAGAGGGAGAGAGAGCGGTACCAAGGCGCACCCGAAAGGAACGACGAGAGAGGAAGCTGCGAAGAAAGAGAGGGAGATGACCACGAAGGCCAAAAGAATGAAGTTGAGATAGGATATGATAACGCCAAGTGGTGTCGTAAGCCTTTTCTAGGTCAAAAAGGACGGCAACAACGGAGGTCTTCGCAGCAAAAGCAGAACGAATATAGACCTCCAAGTTCACCAGGACATCTGTCGTGCTGCGGCACTTGCGGAAACCAAATTGAGAAGGGGAGAGGAGGTGATGGTGTTCCAGGAACCACATCAGACGATTGTTAACCATACGTTCAAAGAGTTTGCAGACACAACTTGTGAGAGCAATAGGGCGAAAGTCCTTAGGGGAAGTACCCAGAGACCCCGGTTTGCGAACAGGGAGGACAACGGCATCGAGCCAGTCCCCAGGGACTGACGACGACTCCCAGATCCGATTATACAGACTCAGTAAATACTGAGACGTGCTCGGAGGGAGATGGCGAAGCATCTCATAATGAATACCATCAGAGCCCGCCGCCGTAGAACCGCAGAGGGCCAGGGCAGAACGAAGTTCAGAGAGAGAGAAGGGATCATTATAGGGAAGCTGAAGATGAGTGCAGAAATCTAAAGGACGAGACTCAAGGACAGGTTTACGAAGAAGGAAAGATTGGGGAAGATGAAGACCAGAGCTAACAGAAGAAAAGTGGGAACCCAGTTCGGAAGCGACCTGCAACGGGTCCGCCACAAGAGTATCATGGAGGTGAAGGACCGGTGAAACATCGGGAACGAACTTACCCGCTATCTTGCGGATACGCTTCCAGATCTGGGCCAGAGGGGTTTCGGACGTAATTGTTGAGACATAAGATGCCCAACATTCACGTTTAGCCGTACGGATGGCCCTACGGGCCACCGCACTCGCTTTCCGAAAGAAAAGAAAAGAATTGGTCGTCTGCCTACGGCGGTGCCTCTTCCAGGCTGCACGCTTACAGCGGACAGCCCGAGCACAGTCCGCATTCCACCAAGGAACGCACTTCCGTGGACCCCGAGAGGAAGAGCGAGGAATAGAGCGGAGGGCAGCGTTGAAGACAGTGTCATGAAAAAGGAGGAGAGCGCGAGAGAGGGGCAGAAGGGAGAGGTCAGAGAGAGTAGCACTGAGGGAAAATAGGGTCCAGTCCGCCTTAGCAAACTGCCACCTAGGGAAAGAGAGGGAAGGGCGAAAAGAGAAAAAGGAAACAAGGATGGGGAAATGATCACTTCCATGGAGGTCATCAAGAACCTGCCACGTGAAACCTAAGTAAAGAGAAGAAGAGCAGAGAGAAAGATCAAGACAAGAAAGGGTGCGAGTCCGAGAGTCCAAATGAGTGGGCTCACCAGAATTCAGAAGAGACAGGGAAGAAGAGAGGAGAAACGGCTCAAGGAGGCGACCCCGGGTATTCGTCAGAACGTCACCCCAAAGAGAATGACGACAATTGAAGTCACCCAGCAGGAGCACAGGTTCCGGCAAGGAGTCTAGGAGGTGTTTCAAATCAGGAAGAGAGAGCGGGACACTCGGGGGGAGATAAATGGAACAAACTGTGTACCATTTCCCCACAAAGATACGAGCAGCAGAACAATGGAGAGGCGAAGGAAAAAGTAAAGGAACAAAGGGAACATCAGCCCGAATCAAGAGAGCAGAAGAATTAGAAGCCCCAGCAATGGCTGGGGGGGGGGGGGGAGAGAAAGGAATAGCCACGAAAACGACCAGGACGAGCACCAAGCATCGGCTCCTGGAGACAGACACAAAGGGGCGAAAACCGCGAAATCAGAAGTTGGAGTTCGAGGAAATTGGCGTAATAACCTCGAACGTTCCATTGAAGAATGGACAACGACGAGAAGAGAAAGGACAAAAACAGAGAACAAGGAAGAAACAAAGGCGAAAGAGCAACAGAGCACGTTAAAGAATATCAGGGTCGGGATCAGGGTCAGCAAAGTCAGGGTTAGGGGGCATGGGTAAACTGAGCAAAGACGGAGGGAAGGAAACGGGAGAACAGATCAGAGGTGGGCGGGCAGGGTCCGGAGGAGGAGGAGGAAGAGGAGGAGACAACGGAGAGGAGCAGTCAAGGACAGCAGCAGGAAGAGGGGGAGTAGAAAGAGGGGAGCGCACCCCAGCAAGAGCAGCAACCGAAAGGGAAGCAGGGGCCAAAGAAACCTCCATAGCAGGAACAGGGTGCGCAAGCACTGAAACGGAAGGGGAAGGAGCAACAGAGCCAGAAGGAGGAGCTGAGGAAGAAAGCGAAGCCTTCTTACCCGCCGGGGAAGAGGATGGAGAGGAGCCAGGCTTACGCTTCTGACTTAAAGAGACCGGTGTCCCAGCAACTACGTACCGGGCAACGGATTCCAGTGTCTCAACAGGAGAAGCCGAACGAGAGCACACACGACGGCCGTTAGGAGAGCGATGGACATCCGCCCGCACCGACAGGCGGTGGGGAGAGCCGATAGATGGAGGAAGAGGATGGGAAGGAGGACCGGAGGGGGACGAGGAAGAAGACACAGAAGACACGACAGACCGGGTAGAAAGAAGGGGAACCCCAGACAGAGGACCAGGAGGAGGATCCTTCGGGAGAGAACCCAAAGGGACAGAGGAGGGGGCAGTGGGCGCATCAGGGTCCAAGGCCCGGAAACGGTTGTGAGTCTGAGGAAGGCGGGAAGGACGAGGAGAGGAAGAGCGCAACACGCGAGCATAAGAGATATTAGCATAAGGCGGGAGCCGGCGAACCTGGCGCCTCGCCTCAGGAAAAGATAAACGCTCCCGGTGCTTCAAGTTGAGGACGGCTGCCTCAAGCTTGTAATGGACACACGCACGGGAGAAGGTAGGATGGGCCTCACCGCAGTTGAGGCAACGAGCCTGGGGAGAAGCGCACTCCGACTTAAAGTGACCTTCGCCACCACACAAAGGACAGAGAGAGACAGTCCCGGAGCAGCGGAGGGCACCATGCCCAAACCTCCAGCACTTGTTGCAGAGCCGAGGAGAAGGAATGTACTCCTGGACAGAGCACCTGGCACCAGCAAGAATGACAGAGGGTGGAAGGGTCCTACCATCAAAGGTAATCTTCACAACCCAGAGGGGTTGACGGCGACTACCACGAGGAGGACGAGTAAACGTGTCCACCTGGAGAATAGAATGGCCCTGGGCAGCGAGGGTATGTCGAATATCGTCGTGGCAGTCGCGCAGGTCCCGAACACCGGTCGCAACATGGGGCGGGAGCAAAATAGTGCCAACACTGGCATTCAACTGAGCGTTCTTCGAGACCCGAACGGGGGTCTCGCCAAGGCAGGATAAGGCAGCCAAGCGGGAAGCAGCATCCTGAGAAGGAGCAGCAACGACACGTGTACCGAGACGAGTGGGGTTGAAAGTAATGGAGGCATCCACGGAATCAATGAGATGTCGATGGAGGGAGAAATCGTCAGGAGGCGCAGAATCAAGAGGGAGGAGATCAAAATATTTGGCCCACGAAGCGGGACCAAACAAGGCTTGATAGGTAGCAGAACTGGAAGGAATCGAGCGAGGGCGGCCGTGACGAGGACGGCGGTGAGAACCCCCGGAGAGAGAGGGGTTAAAAGGCGCAGTAGTTACAACTAGAGAAGGAGCCGCGCCAGGGGACGAGGTAGTCACCACTGGGGGCTTGGGGCTCGACCCAACCACAGAGGAGGGAGGGGAGCCAGAGGAAGGAGTCAGAGAGGCCAAAGGAGGAGCAAGGTCGGGGCCCAATGCAGCGGAGGCTACAGAGCCCGGTCTTCCAATATGGACCGACTCGGGGGCTTGGTCGCCCACCCCACGAGCCTGAGAAGGTAAACCAGAAGAAGCCGAAACAGGGGTTATCATCTTGACGAAAGAAGAATTCACTCACGAATGTGCCCCCACACCCACCATGGAGCCATAATTAGAGGCAGGACACCCAACAAGAAGCTATCGCCGATCTTGTCGGGGCCTCCTAGGGGTGCGTCGTGAGTATACGCCCCACAAACGCCACCTTAAGAAACCGACAGTCCGTCGAAATCGGGTTCAGTGACGAAGTGGGGATTGACAATAAAAGGTTCCCCTCGCTCTCGACGTCGGGTACTGCAGTTCTACGGGTGCATGAGTATGCCTCCTCAAGCACCCGGGCGTCAAAATAGAAGAAGTCCAAGGGAAGAACCAGAACGAGCAAAAGGTCGGCAGGAAACGGCAAGCAGATAGGAGAAGAGGGGGGAGAAAAACGAAACAGAAGGAAAAGGAAAAGATGCCCAGCAGAATTGGAGAGGACGGCAGCAGGAGCACAAGGCTAGAAAAGGACAGAGGACTGTCCCAAGAAGCATCACACTCCGGCAGCCGCCCACTAAGCCCCCACACGGCGACAACGAGCTGAGCGGGGAGGGGGGGATTTGCATGAAACTTGCACACCTTGCTCAATGGATGCGTATCTGCAAGGGTGCCAATTATGAACGAAATCTGTCGAAGTCAAGCTCAGCTACAGGTGGCCGAACTTGGATCTTTATTTTACTCTGGAAAGTAATTTAAACCTTCAAACTACTTCAGAGCTTTCATTTATTAATCAATTTACATGCAAATTACACCTTATATGTAGCGTTTGTGCTTCTACAGAATCTAGTAGACATTTTAGACCAAAGTCTATTTGTTGATTTTATAAAAATTTATAAATATCACATATTGCATATTTTTTTAGAAGGGTAACTTTGAAAAATTATATTGTTGCACTAAACACTTTTTTGATAAAACTGATCACTAGAATCCTTTATTATGTGCTTAATTTAATATCTGAGTGTTATAGAAATGATTTTAGTTGACACATGTGTTCCCTGAAACTATTTGAAAATTAGTTGTTTATTTTTTTTCTCCTTTTCTGTTTAGGGTGTGATGATGAAACTTGGACCAGCTGCAGCCCTTTCTATAACCATTTCATAAAAAAATTTATAAGCAAATTGAACCACTTTTAATTTTACATTGATATGCCACCTTAAACAAAATAATTGATTTTGTAATCATTGTACTGCCACTGGAATAAAAGGATCTTTGGAGTATTGTGGAACCAAATTAAAATTTGAATTATAAAGTTCTACGCATTCAATTTTTGGTACAAATGTGATTGTGTTGAAATATCCAGAAAAGTCTTGTTATTGATATGTGAATTTATCATTTACACATCTCTATGTAACCATTAAATATAATTTTGATTCTCTGAAATTTTACTTTTCATGAAATTTTGAGTTATTTTAGTTTGAAGTTTGCAAGCTGAAACTGCCTTTCTTACGTACAGTTATCGGAAGGAATATGCTAGTGGAGTGGAGATATGCTATTTAATTTGAGATAAGCTATTCAGTTATTTTAGTTTGAAGTTTGCAAGCTGAAACTGCCTTTCATACGTACAGTTATCTGAAGCAATATGCTAGTGGAGTGGAGATATGCTATTTATTGTTCAGGTTTGAAATTGTCTAAAATTGAAATTTGATCAACGTTTGAGATGATATTTTTCACCCTTATAAAAATTCTACTTGGTTTACTCGCCACGGCCCTTGTGGATTTGTTCATTTGATGCATCACGCTATTATGATTTCTGTGTATTTATCAGTATCAAATTAAACAAAATAATTGATTTTGTAATCATTGTACTGCCACTGGAATAAAATGATCTTTGGAGTATTGTGGAAACAAATTAAAATTTGAATTATAAAGTTCTACGCATTCAATTTTTGGTACAGATGTGATTGTGTTGAAATATCCAGAAAGTGTTGGTATTGATATGTGAATTTATCATTTACACATCTCTATGTAACCATTAAATATATTTTTGATTCTCTGAAATTTTACTTTTCATGAAATTTTGAGTTATTTTAGTTTGAAGTTTGCAAGCTGAAACTGCCTTTCTTACGTACAGTTATCGGAAGGAATATGCTAGTGGAGTGGAGATATGCTATTTAATTTGAGATAAGCTATTCAGTTATTTTAGTTTGAAGTTTGCAAGCTGAAACTGCCTTTCATACGTACAGTTATCTGAAGCAATATGCTAGTGGAGTGGAGATATGCTATTTATTGTTCAGGTTTGTAATTGTCTAAAATTGAAATTTGATCAACGTTTGAGATGATATTTTTCACCCTTATGAAAATTCTACTTGGTTTACTCGTCACGGCCCTTGTGGATTTGTTCATTTGATGCATCACGCTATTGTGATTTCTGTGTATTTATCAGTATCAAATTAAGGGGGCATATCATTCTAAATCGTTATAAATTAAAAGTTGTTCAGTTTGCTTATAAATTTTTTTATGAAATGGTTATAGAAAGGGCTGCAACTGGTCCAAGTTTCACCATCACACCCTAAACAGAAAAGGAGAAAAAAAATACACAACGTATTATGCAACGAATGTTCAACATTCTCAAATAATCTCAGGGAACACATGTGTCAACTAAAATGTCTACTATGTGCTGTAGAAGCACAAACTCTTGTAATAATTGTAATATGTATGTGCAATATATTTATATTTAAATTTTTTTTTTTCTTTTGGCCAATATTTGTTTCTCGTTTGTTATCAAGGGATTTGCATGAAACTTGCACACCTTGCTCAATGGGTGCGTATCTGCAAGGGTGCCGATTATGAACGAAATCTGTCGAAGTCAAGCTCAGCTACAGGTGGCCGAACTTGGATCTTTATTTTACTCTGGAAAGTAATTTAAACCTTCAAATTACTTCAGAGCTTTCATTTATTAATCAATTTACATGCAAATTACACCTTATATGTAGCGTTTGTGCTTCTACAGAATCTAGTAGACATTTTAGTCCAACGTCTATTTGTTGATTTTATAAAAATTTATAAATATCACATATTGCATATTTTTTTAGAAGGGTAACTTTGAAAAATTATATTGTTGCACTAAACACTTTTTTGATAAAACTGATCACTAGAATCCTTTATTATGTGCTTAATTTAATATCTGAGTGTTATAGAAATGATTTTAGTTGACACATGTGTTCCCTGAAACTATTTGAAAATTCGTTGCATAATTCGTTGTTTATTTTTTTTCTCCTTTTCTGTTTAGGGTGTGATGATGAAACTTGGACCAGCTGCAGCCCTTTCTATAACCATTTCATAAATAAATTTATAAGCAAATTGAACCACTTTTAATTTTACATTGATATGCCACCTTAAACAAAATAATTGATTTTGTAATCATTGTACTGCCACTGGAATAAAAGGATCTTTGGAGTATTGTGGAACCAAATTAAAATTTGAATTATAAAGTTCTACGCATTCAATTTTTGGTACAAATGTGATTGTGTTGAAATATCCAGAAAAGTCTTGTTATTGATATGTGAATTTATCATTTACACATCTCTATGTAACCATTAAATATATTTTTGATTCTCTGAAATTTTACTTTTCATGAAATTTTGAGTTATTTTAGTTTGAAGTTTGCAAGCTGAAACTGCCTTTCTTACGTACAGTTATCGGAAGGAATATGCTAGTGGAGTGGAGATATGCTATTTAATTTGAGATAAGCTATTTAGTTATTTTAGTTTGAAGTTTGCAAGCTGAAACTGCCTTTCATACGTACAGTTATCTGAAGCAATATGCTAGTGGAGTGGAGATATGCTATTTATTGTTCAGGTTTGTAATTGTCTAAAATTGAAATTTGATCAACGTTTGAGATGATATTTTTCACCCTTATGAAAATTCTTCTTGGTTTACTCGTCACGGCCCTTGTGGATTTGTTCATTTGATGCATCACGCTATTGTGATTTCTGTGTATTTATCAGTATCAAATTAAACAAAATAATTGATTTTGTTGTAATCATTGTACTGACACTGGAATAAAAGGATCTTTGGAGTATTGAGGAAACAAATTAAAATTTGAATTATAAAGTTCTACGCATTCAATTTTTGGTACAGATGTGATTGTGTTGAAATATCCAGAAAGTGTTGGTATTGATATGTGAATTTATCATTTACACATCTCTATGTAACCATTAAATATATTTTTGATTCTCTGAAATTTTACTTTTCATGAAATTTTGAGTTATTTTAGTTTGAAGTTTGCAAGCTGAAACTGCCTTTCTTACGTACAGTTATCGGAAGGAATATGCTAGTGGAGTGGAGATATGCTATTTAATTTGAGATAAGCTATTCAGTTATTTTAGTTTGAAGTTTGCAAGCTGAAACTGCCTTTCATACGTACAGTTATCTGAAGCAATATGCTAGTGGAGTGGAGATATGCTATTTATTGTTCAGGTTTGTAATTGTCTAAAATTGAAATTTGATCAACGTTTGAGATGATATTTTTCACCCTTATGAAAATTCTACTTGGTTTACTCGTCACGGCCCTTGTGGATTTGTTCATTTGATGCATCACGCTATTGTGATTTCTGTGTATTTATCAGTATCAAATTAAGGGGGCATATCATTCTAAATCGTTATAAATTAAAAGTTGTTCAGTTTGCTTATAAATTTTTTTATGAAATGGTTATAGAAAGGGCTGCAACTGGTCCAAGTTTCACCATCACACCCTAAACAGAAAAGGAGAAAAAAAATACACAACGTATTATGCAACGAATGTTCAACATTCTCAAATAATCTCAGGGGAACACATGTGTCAACTAAAATGTCTACTATGTGCTGTAGAAGCACAAACTCTTGTAATAATTGTAATATGTATGTGCAATATATTTATATTTAAATTTTTTTTTTTCTTTTGGCCAATATTTGTTTCTCGTTTGTTATCAAGGGATTTGCATGAAACTTGCACACCTTGCTCAATGGGTGCGTATCTGCAAGGGTGCCGATTATGAACGAAATCTGTCGAAGTCAAGCTCAGCTACAGGTGGCCGAACTTGGATCTTTATTTTACTCTGGAAAGTAATTTAAACCTTCAAATTACTTCAGAGCTTTCATTTATTAATCAATTTACATGCAAATTACACCTTATATGTAGCGTTTGTGCTTCTACAGAATCTAGTAGACATTTTAGTCCAACGTCTATTTGTTGATTTTATAAAAATTTATAAATATCACATATTGCATATTTTTTTAGAAGGGTAACTTTGAAAAATTATATTGTTGCACTAAACACTTTTTTGATAAAACTGATCACTAGAATCCTTTATTATGTGCTTAATTTAATATCTGAGTGTTATAGAAATGATTTTAGTTGACACATGTGTTCCCTGAAACTATTTGAAAATTCATTGCATAATTCGTTGTTTATTTTTTTTCTCCTTTTCTGTTTAGGGTGTGATGATGAAACTTGGACCAGCTGCAGCCCTTTCTATAACCATTTCATAAAAAAATTTATAAGCAAATTGAACCACTTTTAATTTTACATTGATATGCCACCTTAAACAAAATAATTGATTTTGTAATCATTGTACTGCCACTGGAATAAAAGGATCTTTGGAGTATTGTGGAACCAAATTAAAATTTGAATTATAAAGTTCTACGCATTCAATTTTTGGTACAAATGTGATTGTGTTGAAATATCCAGAAAAGTCTTGTTATTGATATGTGAATTTATCATTTACACATCTCTATGTAACCATTAAATATATTTTTGATTCTCTGAAATTTTACTTTTCATGAAATTTTGAGTTATTTTAGTTTGAAGTTTGCAAGCTGAAACTGCCTTTCTTACGTACAGTTATCGGAAGGAATATGCTAGTGGAGTGGAGATATGCTATTTAATTTGAGATAAGCTATTTAGTTATTTTAGTTTGAAGTTTGCAAGCTGAAACTGCCTTTCATACGTACAGTTATCTGAAGCAATATGCTAGTGGAGTGGAGATATGCTATTTATTGTTCAGGTTTGTAATTGTCTAAAATTGAAATTTGATCAACGTTTGAGATGATATTTTTCACCCTTATGAAAATTCTTCTTGGTTTACTCGTCACGGCCCTTGTGGATTTGTTCATTTGATGCATCACGCTATTGTGATTTCTGTGTATTTATCAGTATCAAATTAAACAAAATAATTGATTTTGTTGTAATCATTGTACTGACACTGGAATAAAAGGATCTTTGGAGTATTGAGGAAACAAATTAAAATTTGAATAATAAAGTTCTACGCATTCAATTTTTGGTACAAATGTGATTGTGTTGAAATATCCAGAAAACTCTTGTTATTGATATGTGAATTTATCATTTACACATCTCTATGTAACCATTAAATATATTTTTGATTCTCTGAAATTTTACTTTTCATGAAATTTTGAGTTATTTTAGTTTGAAGTTTGCAAGCTGAAACTGCCTTTCTTACGTACAGTTATCGGAAGGAATATGCTAGTGGAGTGGAGATATGCTATTTAATTTGAGATAAGCTATTCAGTTATTTTAGTTTGAAGTTTGCAAGCTGAAACTGCCTTTCATACGTACAGTTATCTGAAGCAGTATGCTAGTGGAGTGGAGATATGCTATTTATTGTTCAGGTTTGTAATTGTCTAAAATTGAAATTTGATCAACGTTTGAGATGATATTTTTCACCCTTATGAAAATTCTACTTGGTTTACTCGTCACGGACCTTGTGGATTTGTTCATTTGATGCATCACGCTATTGTGATTTCTGTGTATTTATCAGTATCAAATTAAGGGGGCATATTCTAAATCGTTATAAATTAAAAGTTGTTCAATTTGCTTATAAATTTTTTTATGAAATGGTTATTGAAAGGGCTGCAACTGGTCCAAGTTTCACCATCACACCCTAAACAGAAAAGGAGAAAAAAAATACACAACGTATTATGCAACGAATGTTCAACATTCTCAAATAATCTCAGGGAACACGTGTCAACTAAAATGTCTACTATGTGCTGTAGAAGCACAAACTCTTGTAATAATTGTAATATGTATGTGCAATATATTTATATTTAAATTTTTTTTTTTTCTTTTTTTCTTTTTTTTCTTTTTGGCCAATATTTGTTTCTCGTTTGTTATCAAGGGATTTGCATGAAGTAAGTAAGTAAGTAATTATCAAAAGAAGGCACCAAACCGGGAAGGCTATGTAGCACCATCAAATACGCAAAATAATCAGAGGGCGCTAAATATCACCAAGGATGCCAATACGAGAACAAAAACGCATAAGGCGAACGATATCAAAAGTATCCGAGTCACCAAGAATTCTATCGAGGGACAGGTGACCGCGAGAGGCGGTCGGAAAGCAAGACACACGCTCGTCCTGGAAGTCAGGACATTCAAGAAGGACATGCACGACCGTAAGAGGGACAATGCAACTAGGACAATAAGGAGCAGGGCGGCGCTCCATCAAGTGACCATGGGTTAAGCGAGTATGGCCCATACGCAACCTCGCCAGAGCTGTTTCCCACCGCCGGTTACGGTGGAAGGAGGACGGCCACGAGGAAACACAACATTTAAGAGTACGTAGCTTGTTACCAGTAACAGACAACCAAGAAGGCTGCCAACGGGTAAGGACTGAGGAATGGATAACCGGGTAAAAGTCGGAATACGGAATGCCTTTGCGAGAGATGGGGCAAGAGCGGACAGCTTCCTTGGCAGCAGCATCTGCACGCTCATTTAAAGACACACCAATATGGCTGGGAACCCAACAAAACTCAACCGACTTAAATTTACTGTGAACGAGAAACAGCCAATGCTGGATCTCGACAACTACTGGATGAACCGGATTAAAGGACCCGAGAGCCATGAGGGCACTACGAGAGTCAACAACAACCACAAAGGAAGACTGACAACGAGAAAGCAGGAGACGAAGAGCATAGAGAATAGCATAAAGTTCCGCTGTAAAGATACTAGTCTCCGGAGGCAAGCGACACATATAAGTGCGATCAGGAAAAACAACAGAGTAGCCAACACCGTCCGCTGACTTAGACCCATCGGTGAAGACAGAAACGGAGCGGGAGTGAGAAGAAAAGTGCTCGAGGAAAAGGCGTTTTAGAACCGTAGGAGGGGTAAAAGCTTTAGTGATACGGGTCAAGGATGTACAAAACCGCGGAAGAGGGACCCTCCACGGGGGCAAAGAAGGAACAACACGAGGAGAAACATCAGAAATACGAACGGAAAGAGAATCCTGTAGGCGAGATAACCGGACAGAAAGAGGGAGGTGGTGAAGAGGAACAGGAACCGCAGGAGGGGTAAAAGTTAAAGCACGACAGAGGCGAGAGGAAGGATGTTGCACGGACCGCGCAAGATAGCGAAGACAGTAGCGATCACGGCGGTCCTGGAGAGACAGGAAGCCAGTGTCAACATACAAGCTAAGGATGGGAGTCGAACGAAAGGCACCAGAACTGAGGCGCAACCCAGTATGGTGCAAAGCATCAAGACGGCGAAGAGTAGAAGGAGAAGCAGACGAGTAAGCAGGGCAACCATAATCGAGCTTAGACAGGACGAGAGAGGAATGTAAAGCAAGGAGAGTGCGCCTATCTGCCCCCCAAGAAGTATGGGACAAGACCCGAAGGAGGGTAAGGGCCTTAGAGCACTCAACACGGAGGTAAGAGATATGGGGAGACCAAGACAAACGAGTGTCAAGGAATAACCCCAAAAGCTTCGCGGAATCTTTGTATTCAAGGGGATGACCATAAAGTGACAAAGAGGGACGAAGAACAACCCGTTTCCGCGTAAAAGTCATGGCACAAGTCTTAGAAGTAGAGAACTTGAAGCCATGACCTGTGGCCCAAGACGACACGGCATCAATTGCAAGTTGAAGCCGGCGTTGAAGGACAGGCGAATCATCACCCTGACAACAAAGGGTAAGATCATCGACATAGAGAGCGGAGAAGACACCAGAAGGAAGAGAGGAAAGAAGACCATTGAGGGCAACCAGAAAAAGAGTAGTGCTCAGAACACTACCCTGGGGCACACCTTCGTATTGCTGAAAAGAGGGAGAGAGAGCGGTACCAAGGCGCACCCGAAAGGAACGACGAGAGAGGAAGCTGCGAAGAAAGAGAGGGAGATGACCACGAAGGCCAAAAGAATGAAGTTGAGATAGGATATGATAACGCCAAGTGGTGTCGTAAGCCTTTTCTAGGTCAAAAAGGACGGCAACAACGGAGGTCTTCGCAGCAAAAGCAGAACGAATATAGACCTCCAAGTTCACCAGGACATCTGTCGTGCTGCGGCACTTGCGGAAACCAAATTGAGAAGGGGAGAGGAGGTGATGGTGTTCCAGGAACCACATCAGACGATTGTTAACCATACGTTCAAAGAGTTTGCAGACACAACTTGTGAGAGCAATAGGGCGAAAGTCCTTAGGGGAAGTACCCAGAGACCCCGGTTTGCGAACAGGGAGGACAACGGCATCGAGCCAGTCCCCAGGGACTGACGACGACTCCCAGATCCGATTATACAGACTCAGTAAATACTGAGACGTGCTCGGAGGGAGATGGCGAAGCATCTCATAATGAATACCATCAGAGCCCGCCGCCGTAGAACCGCAGAGGGCCAGGGCAGAACGAAGTTCAGAGAGAGAGAAGGGATCATTATAGGGAAGCTGAAGATGAGTGCAGAAATCTAAAGGACGAGACTCAAGGACAGGTTTACGAAGAAGGAAAGATTGGGGAAGATGAAGACCAGAGCTAACAGAAGAAAAGTGGGAACCCAGTTCGGAAGCGACCTGCAACGGGTCCGCCACAAGAGTATCATGGAGGTGAAGGACCGGTGAAACATCGGGAACGAACTTACCCGCTATCTTGCGGATACGCTTCCAGATCTGGGCCAGAGGGGTTTCGGACGTAATTGTTGAGACATAAGATGCCCAACATTCACGTTTAGCCGTACGGATGGCCCTACGGGCCACCGCACTCGCTTTCCGAAAGAAAAGAAAAGAATTGGTCGTCTGCCTACGGCGGTGCCTCTTCCAGGCTGCACGCTTACAGCGGACAGCCCGAGCACAGTCCGCATTCCACCAAGGAACGCACTTCCGTGGACCCCGAGAGGAAGAGCGAGGAATAGAGCGGAGGGCAGCGTTGAAGACAGTGTCATGAAAAAGGAGGAGAGCGCGAGAGAGGGGCAGAAGGGAGAGGTCAGAGAGAGTAGCACTGAGGGAAAATAGGGTCCAGTCCGCCTTAGCAAACTGCCACCTAGGGAAAGAGAGGGAAGGGCGAAAAGAGAAAAAGGAAACAAGGATGGGGAAATGATCACTTCCATGGAGGTCATCAAGAACCTGCCACGTGAAACCTAAGTAAAGAGAAGAAGAGCAGAGAGAAAGATCAAGACAAGAAAGGGTGCGAGTCCGAGAGTCCAAATGAGTGGGCTCACCAGAATTCAGAAGAGACAGGGAAGAAGAGAGGAGAAACGGCTCAAGGAGGCGACCCCGGGTATTCGTCAGAACGTCACCCCAAAGAGAATGACGACAATTGAAGTCACCCAGCAGGAGCACAGGTTCCGGCAAGGAGTCTAGGAGGTGTTTCAAATCAGGAAGAGAGAGCGGGACACTCGGGGGGAGATAAATGGAACAAACTGTGTACCATTTCCCCACAAAGATACGAGCAGCAGAACAATGGAGAGGCGAAGGAAAAAGTAAAGGAACAAAGGGAACATCAGCCCGAATCAAGAGAGCAGAAGAATTAGAAGCCCCAGCAATGGCTGGGGGGGGGGGGAGAGAAAGGAATAGCCACGAAAACGACCAGGACGAGCACCAAGCATCGGCTCCTGGAGACAGACACAAAGGGGCGAAAACCGCGAAATCAGAAGTTGGAGTTCGAGGAAATTGGCGTAATAACCTCGAACGTTCCATTGAAGAATGGACAACGACGAGAAGAGAAAGGACAAAAACAGAGAACAAGGAAGAAACAAAGGCGAAAGAGCAACAGAGCACGTTAAAGAATATCAGGGTCGGGATCAGGGTCAGCAAAGTCAGGGTTAGGGGGCATGGGTAAACTGAGCAAAGACGGAGGGAAGGAAACGGGAGAACAGATCAGAGGTGGGCGGGCAGGGTCCGGAGGAGGAGGAGGAAGAGGAGGAGACAACGGAGAGGAGCAGTCAAGGACAGCAGCAGGAAGAGGGGGAGTAGAAAGAGGGGAGCGCACCCCAGCAAGAGCAGCAACCGAAAGGGAAGCAGGGGCCAAAGAAACCTCCATAGCAGGAACAGGGTGCGCAAGCACTGAAACGGAAGGGGAAGGAGCAACAGAGCCAGAAGGAGGAGCTGAGGAAGAAAGCGAAGCCTTCTTACCCGCCGGGGAAGAGGATGGAGAGGAGCCAGGCTTACGCTTCTGACTTAAAGAGACCGGTGTCCCAGCAACTACGTACCGGGCAACGGATTCCAGTGTCTCAACAGGAGAAGCCGAACGAGAGCACACACGACGGCCGTTAGGAGAGCGATGGACATCCGCCCGCACCGACAGGCGGTGGGGAGAGCCGATAGATGGAGGAAGAGGATGGGAAGGAGGACCGGAGGGGGACGAGGAAGAAGACACAGAAGACACGACAGACCGGGTAGAAAGAAGGGGAACCCCAGACAGAGGACCAGGAGGAGGATCCTTCGGGAGAGAACCCAAAGGGACAGAGGAGGGGGCAGTGGGCGCATCAGGGTCCAAGGCCCGGAAACGGTTGTGAGTCTGAGGAAGGCGGGAAGGACGAGGAGAGGAAGAGCGCAACACGCGAGCATAAGAGATATTAGCATAAGGCGGGAGCCGGCGAACCTGGCGCCTCGCCTCAGGAAAAGATAAACGCTCCCGGTGCTTCAAGTTGAGGACGGCTGCCTCAAGCTTGTAATGGACACACGCACGGGAGAAGGTAGGATGGGCCTCACCGCAGTTGAGGCAACGAGCCTGGGGAGAAGCGCACTCCGACTTAAAGTGACCTTCGCCACCACACAAAGGACAGAGAGAGACAGTCCCGGAGCAGCGGAGGGCACCATGCCCAAACCTCCAGCACTTGTTGCAGAGCCGAGGAGAAGGAATGTACTCCTGGACAGAGCACCTGGCACCAGCAAGAATGACAGAGGGTGGAAGGGTCCTACCATCAAAGGTAATCTTCACAACCCAGAGGGGTTGACGGCGACTACCACGAGGAGGACGAGTAAACGTGTCCACCTGGAGAATAGAATGGCCCTGGGCAGCGAGGGTATGTCGAATATCGTCGTGGCAGTCGCGCAGGTCCCGAACACCGGTCGCAACATGGGGCGGGAGCAAAATAGTGCCAACACTGGCATTCAACTGAGCGTTCTTCGAGACCCGAACGGGGGTCTCGCCAAGGCAGGATAAGGCAGCCAAGCGGGAAGCAGCATCCTGAGAAGGAGCAGCAACGACACGTGTACCGAGACGAGTGGGGTTGAAAGTAATGGAGGCATCCACGGAATCAATGAGATGTCGATGGAGGGAGAAATCGTCAGGAGGCGCAGAATCAAGAGGGAGGAGATCAAAATATTTGGCCCACGAAGCGGGACCAAACAAGGCTTGATAGGTAGCAGAACTGGAAGGAATCGAGCGAGGGCGGCCGTGACGAGGACGGCGGTGAGAACCCCCGGAGAGAGAGGGGTTAAAAGGCGCAGTAGTTACAACTAGAGAAGGAGCCGCGCCAGGGGACGAGGTAGTCACCACTAGGGGGCTTGGGGCTCGACCCAACCACAGAGGAGGGAGGGGAGCCAGAGGAAGGAGTCAGAGAGGCCAAAGGAGGAGCAAGGTCGGGGCCCAATGCAGCGGAGGCTACAGAGCCCGGTCTTCCAATATGGACCGACTCGGGGGCTTGGTCGCCCACCCCACGAGCCTGAGAAGGTAAACCAGAAGAAGCCGAAACAGGGGTTATCATCTTGACGAAAGAAGAATTCACTCACGAATGTGCCCCCACACCCACCATGGAGCCACTAATTAGAGGCAGGACACCCAATCAAGAAGCTATCGCCGATCTTGTCGGGGCCTCCTAGGGGTGCGTCGTGAGTATACGCCCCACAAACGCCACCTTAAGAAACCGACAGTCCGTCGAGATCGGGTTCAGTGACGAAGTGGGGATTGACAATAAAAGGTTCCCCTCGCTCTCGACGTCGGGTACTGCAGTTCTACGGGTGCATGAGTATGCCTCCTCAAGCACCCGGGCGTCAAAATAGAAGAAGTCCAAGGGAAGAACCAGAACGAGCAAAAGGTCGGCAGGAAACGGCAAGCAGATAGGAGAAGAGGGGGGAGAAAAACGAAACAGAAGGAAAAGGAAAAGATGCCCAGCAGAATTGGAGAGGACGGCAGCAGGAGCACAAGGCTAGAAAAGGACAGAGGACTGTCCCAAGAAGCATCACACTCCGGCAGCCGCCCACTAAGCCCCCACACGGCGACAACGAGCTGAGCGGGGAGGGGGGGATTTGCATGAAACTTGCACACCTTGCTCAATGGATGCGTATCTGCAAGGGTGCCAATTATGAACGAAATCTGTCGAAGTCAAGCTCAGCTACAGGTGGCCGAACTTGGATCTTTATTTTACTCTGGAAAGTAATTTAAACCTTCAAACTACTTCAGAGCTTTCATTTATTAATCAATTTACATGCAAATTACACCTTATATGTAGCGTTTGTGCTTCTACAGAATCTAGTAGACATTTTAGACCAAAGTCTATTTGTTGATTTTATAAAAATTTATAAATATCACATATTGCATATTTTTTTAGAAGGGTAACTTTGAAAAATTATATTGTTGCACTAAACACTTTTTTGATAAAACTGATCACTAGAATCCTTTATTATGTGCTTAATTTAATATCTGAGTGTTATAGAAATGATTTTAGTTGACACATGTGTTCCCTGAAACTATTTGAAAATTCGTTGTTTATTTTTTTTCTCCTTTTCTGTTTAGGGTGTGATGATGAAACTTGGACCAGCTGCAGCCCTTTCTATAACCATTTCATAAAAAAATTTATAAGCAAATTGAACCACTTTTAATTTTACATTGATATGCCACCTTAAACAAAATAATTGATTTTGTAATCATTGTACTGCCACTGGAATAAAAGGATCTTTGGAGTATTGTGGAACCAAATTAAAATTTGAATTATAAAGTTCTACGCATTCAATTTTTGGTACAAATGTGATTGTGTTGAAATATCCAGAAAAGTCTTGTTATTGATATGTGAATTTATCATTTACACATCTCTATGTAACCATTAAATATATTTTTGATTCTCTGAAATTTTACTTTTCATGAAATTTTGAGTTATTTTAGTTTGAAGTTTGCAAGCTGAAACTGCCTTTCTTACGTACAGTTATCGGAAGGAATATGCTAGTGGAGTGGAGATATGCTATTTAATTTGAGATAAGCTATTTAGTTATTTTAGTTTGAAGTTTGCAAGCTGAAACTGCCTTTCATACGTACAGTTATCTGAAGCAATATGCTAGTGGAGTGGAGATATGCTATTTATTGTTCAGGTTTGTAATTGTCTAAAATTGAAATTTGATCAACGTTTGAGATGATATTTTTCACCCTTATGAAAATTCTTCTTGGTTTACTCGTCACGGCCCTTGTGGATTTGTTCATTTGATGCATCACGCTATTGTGATTTCTGTGTATTTATCAGTATCAAATTAAACAAAATAATTGATTTTGTTGTAATCATTGTACTGACACTGGAATAAAAGGATCTTTGGAGTATTGAGGAAACAAATTAAAATTTGAATTATAAAGTTCTACGCATTCAATTTTTGGTACAGATGTGATTGTGTTGAAATATCCAGAAAGTGTTGGTATTGATATGTGAATTTATCATTTACACATCTCTATGTAACCATTAAATATATTTTTGATTCTCTGAAATTTTACTTTTCATGAAATTTTGAGTTATTTTAGTTTGAAGTTTGCAAGCTGAAACTGCCTTTCTTACGTACAGTTATCGGAAGGAATATGCTAGTGGAGTGGAGATATGCTATTTAATTTGAGATAAGCTATTCAGTTATTTTAGTTTGAAGTTTGCAAGCTGAAACTGCCTTTCATACGTACAGTTATCTGAAGCAATATGCTAGTGGAGTGGAGATATGCTATTTATTGTTCAGGTTTGTAATTGTCTAAAATTGAAATTTGATCAACGTTTGAGATGATATTTTTCACCCTTATGAAAATTCTACTTGGTTTACTCGTCACGGCCCTTGTGGATTTGTTCATTTGATGCATCACGCTATTGTGATTTCTGTGTATTTATCAGTATCAAATTAAGGGGGCATATCATTCTAAATCGTTATAAATTAAAAGTTGTTCAGTTTGCTTATAAATTTTTTTATGAAATGGTTATAGAAAGGGCTGCAACTGGTCCAAGTTTCACCATCACACCCTAAACAGAAAAGGAGAAAAAAAATACACAACGTATTATGCAACGAATGTTCAACATTCTCAAATAATCTCAGGGAACACATGTGTCAACTAAAATGTCTACTATGTGCTGTAGAAGCACAAACTCTTGTAATAATTGTAATATGTATGTGCAATATATTTATATTTAAATTTTTTTTTTTCTTTTGGCCAATATTTGTTTCTCGTTTGTTATCAAGGGATTTGCATGAAACTTGCACACCTTGCTCAATGGGTGCGTATCTGCAAGGGTGCCGATTATGAACGAAATCTGTCGAAGTCAAGCTCAGCTACAGGTGGCCGAACTTGGATCTTTATTTTACTCTGGAAAGTAATTTAAACCTTCAAATTACTTCAGAGCTTTCATTTATTAATCAATTTACATGCAAATTACACCTTATATGTAGCGTTTGTGCTTCTACAGAATCTAGTAGACATTTTAGTCCAACGTCTATTTGTTGATTTTATAAAAATTTATAAATATCACATATTGCATATTTTTTTAGAAGGGTAACTTTGAAAAATTATATTGTTGCACTAAACACTTTTTTGATAAAACTGATCACTAGAATCCTTTATTATGTGCTTAATTTAATATCTGAGTGTTATAGAAATGATTTTAGTTGACACATGTGTTCCCTGAAACTATTTGAAAATTCATTGCATAATTCGTTGTTTATTTTTTTTCTCCTTTTCTGTTTAGGGTGTGATGATGAAACTTGGACCAGCTGCAGCCCTTTCTATAACCATTTCATAAAAAAATTTATAAGCAAATTGAACCACTTTTAATTTTACATTGATATGCCACCTTAAACAAAATAATTGATTTTGTAATCATTGTACTGCCACTGGAATAAAAGGATCTTTGGAGTATTGTGGAACCAAATTAAAATTTGAATTATAAAGTTCTACGCATTCAATTTTTGGTACAAATGTGATTGTGTTGAAATATCCAGAAAAGTCTTGTTATTGATATGTGAATTTATCATTTACACATCTCTATGTAACCATTAAATATATTTTTGATTCTCTGAAATTTTACTTTTCATGAAATTTTGAGTTATTTTAGTTTGAAGTTTGCAAGCTGAAACTGCCTTTCTTACGTACAGTTATCGGAAGGAATATGCTAGTGGAGTGGAGATATGCTATTTAATTTGAGATAAGCTATTTAGTTATTTTAGTTTGAAGTTTGCAAGCTGAAACTGCCTTTCATACGTACAGTTATCTGAAGCAATATGCTAGTGGAGTGGAGATATGCTATTTATTGTTCAGGTTTGTAATTGTCTAAAATTGAAATTTGATCAACGTTTGAGATGATATTTTTCACCCTTATGAAAATTCTTCTTGGTTTACTCGTCACGGCCCTTGTGGATTTGTTCATTTGATGCATCACGCTATTGTGATTTCTGTGTATTTATCAGTATCAAATTAAACAAAATAATTGATTTTGTTGTAATCATTGTACTGACACTGGAATAAAAGGATCTTTGGAGTATTGAGGAAACAAATTAAAATTTGAATAATAAAGTTCTACGCATTCAATTTTTGGTACAAATGTGATTGTGTTGAAATATCCAGAAAACTCTTGTTATTGATATGTGAATTTATCATTTACACATCTCTATGTAACCATTAAATATATTTTTGATTCTCTGAAATTTTACTTTTCATGAAATTTTGAGTTATTTTAGTTTGAAGTTTGCAAGCTGAAACTGCCTTTCTTACGTACAGTTATCGGAAGGAATATGCTAGTGGAGTGGAGATATGCTATTTAATTTGAGATAAGCTATTCAGTTATTTTAGTTTGAAGTTTGCAAGCTGAAACTGCCTTTCATACGTACAGTTATCTGAAGCAGTATGCTAGTGGAGTGGAGATATGCTATTTATTGTTCAGGTTTGTAATTGTCTAAAATTGAAATTTGATCAACGTTTGAGATGATATTTTTCACCCTTATGAAAATTCTACTTGGTTTACTCGTCACGGACCTTGTGGATTTGTTCATTTGATGCATCACGCTATTGTGATTTCTGTGTATTTATCAGTATCAAATTAAGGGGGCATATTCTAAATCGTTATAAATTAAAAGTTGTTCAATTTGCTTATAAATTTTTTTATGAAATGGTTATTGAAAGGGCTGCAACTGGTCCAAGTTTCACCATCACACCCTAAACAGAAAAGGAGAAAAAAAATACACAACGTATTATGCAACGAATGTTCAACATTCTCAAATAATCTCAGGGAACACGTGTCAACTAAAATGTCTACTATGTGCTGTAGAAGCACAAACTCTTGTAATAATTGTAATATGTATGTGCAATATATTTATATTTAAATTTTTTTTTTTTCTTTTTTTCTTTTTTTTCTTTTTGGCCAATATTTGTTTCTCGTTTGTTATCAAGGGATTTGCATGAAGTAAGTAAGTAAGTAATTATCAAAAGAAGGCACCAAACCGGGAAGGCTATGTAGCACCATCAAATACGCAAAATAATCAGAGGGCGCTAAATATCACCAAGGATGCCAATACGAGAACAAAAACGCATAAGGCGAACGATATCAAAAGTATCCGAGTCACCAAGAATTCTATCGAGGGACAGGTGACCGCGAGAGGCGGTCGGAAAGCAAGACACACGCTCGTCCTGGAAGTCAGGACATTCAAGAAGGACATGCACGACCGTAAGAGGGACAATGCAACTAGGACAATAAGGAGCAGGGCGGCGCTCCATCAAGTGACCATGGGTTAAGCGAGTATGGCCCATACGCAACCTCGCCAGAGCTGTTTCCCACCGCCGGTTACGGTGGAAGGAGGACGGTCACGAGGAAACACAACATTTAAGAGTACGTAGCTTGTTACCAGTAACAGACAACCAAGAAGGCTGCCAACGGGTAAGGACTGAGGAATGGATAACCGGGTAAAAGTCGGAATACGGAATGCCTTTGCGAGAGATGGGGCAAGAGCGGACAGCTTCCTTGGCAGCAGCATCTGCACGCTCATTTAAAGACACACCAATATGGCTGGGAACCCAACAAAACTCAACCGACTTAAATTTACTGTGAACGAGAAACAGCCAATGCTGGATCTCGACAACTACTGGATGAACCGGATTAAAGGACCCGAGAGCCATGAGGGCACTACGAGAGTCAACAACAACCACAAAGGAAGACTGACAACGAGAAAGCAGGAGACGAAGAGCATAGAGAATAGCATAAAGTTCCGCTGTAAAGATACTAGTCTCCGGAGGCAAGCGACACATATAAGTGCGATCAGGAAAAACAACAGAGTAGCCAACACCGTCCGCTGACTTAGACCCATCGGTGAAGACAGAAACGGAGCGGGAGTGAGAAGAAAAGTGCTCGAGGAAAAGGCGTTTTAGAACCGTAGGAGGGGTAAAAGCTTTAGTGATACGGGTCAAGGATGTACAAAACCGCGGAAGAGGGACCCTCCACGGGGGCAAAGAAGGAACAACACGAGGAGAAACATCAGAAATACGAACGGAAAGAGAATCCTGTAGGCGAGATAACCGGACAGAAAGAGGGAGGTGGTGAAGAGGAACAGGAACCGCAGGAGGGGTAAAAGTTAAAGCACGACAGAGGCGAGAGGAAGGATGTTGCACGGACCGCGCAAGATAGCGAAGACAGTAGCGATCACGGCGGTCCTGGAGAGACAGGAAGCCAGTGTCAACATACAAGCTAAGGATGGGAGTCGAACGAAAGGCACCAGAACTGAGGCGCAACCCAGTATGGTGCAAAGCATCAAGACGGCGAAGAGTAGAAGGAGAAGCAGACGAGTAAGCAGGGCAACCATAATCGAGCTTAGACAGGACGAGAGAGGAATGTAAAGCAAGGAGAGTGCGCCTATCTGCCCCCCAAGAAGTATGGGACAAGACCCGAAGGAGGGTAAGGGCCTTAGAGCACTCAACACGGAGGTAAGAGATATGGGGAGACCAAGACAAACGAGTGTCAAGGAATAACCCCAAAAGCTTCGCGGAATCTTTGTATTCAAGGGGATGACCATAAAGTGACAAAGAGGGACGAAGAACAACCCGTTTCCGCGTAAAAGTCATGGCACAAGTCTTAGAAGTAGAGAACTTGAAGCCATGACCTGTGGCCCAAGACGACACGGCATCAATTGCAAGTTGAAGCCGGCGTTGAAGGAGAGGCGAATCATCACCCTGACAACAAAGGGTAAGATCATCGACATAGAGAGCGGAGAAGACACCAGAAGGAAGAGAGGAAAGAAGACCATTGAGGGCAACCAGAAAAAGAGTAGTGCTCAGAACACTACCCTGGGGCACACCTTCGTATTGCTGAAAAGAGGGAGAGAGAGCGGTACCAAGGCGCACCCGAAAGGAACGACGAGAGAGGAAGCTGCGAAGAAAGAGAGGGAGATGACCACGAAGGCCAAAAGAATGAAGTTGAGATAGGATATGATAACGCCAAGTGGTGTCGTAAGCCTTTTCTAGGTCAAAAAGGACGGCAACAACGGAGGTCTTCGCAGCAAAAGCAGAACGAATATAGACCTCCAAGTTCACCAGGACATCTGTCGTGCTGCGGCACTTGCGGAAACCAAATTGAGAAGGGGAGAGGAGGTGATGGTGTTCCAGGAACCACATCAGACGATTGTTAACCATACGTTCAAAGAGTTTGCAGACACAACTTGTGAGAGCAATAGGGCGAAAGTCCTTAGGGGAAGTACCCAGAGACCCCGGTTTGCGAACAGGGAGGACAACGGCATCGAGCCAGTCCCCAGGGACTGACGACGACTCCCAGATCCGATTATACAGACCCAGTAAATACTGAGACGTGCTCGGAGGGAGATGGCGAAGCATCTCATAATGAATACCATCAGAGCCCGCCGCCGTAGAACCGCAGAGGGCCAGGGCAGAACGAAGTTCAGAGAGAGAGAAGGGATCATTATAGGGAAGCTGAAGATGAGTGCAGAAATCTAAAGGACGAGACTCAAGGACAGGTTTACGAAGAAGGAAAGATTGGGGAAGATGAAGACCAGAGCTAACAGAAGAAAAGTGGGAACCCAGTTCGGAAGCGACCTGCAACGGGTCCGCCACAAGAGTATCATGGAGGTGAAGGACCGGTGAAACATCGGGAACGAACTTACCCGCTATCTTGCGGATACGCTTCCAGATCTGGGCCAGAGGGGTTTCGGACGTAATTGTTGAGACATAAGATGCCCAACATTCACGTTTAGCCGTACGGATGGCCCTACGGGCCACCGCACTCGCTTTCCGAAAGAAAAGAAAAGAATTGGTCGTCTGCCTACGGCGGTGCCTCTTCCAGGCTGCACGCTTACAGCGGACAGCCCGAGCACAGTCCGCATTCCACCAAGGAACGCACTTCCGTGGACCCCGAGAGGAAGAGCGAGGAATAGAGCGGAGGGCAGCGTTGAAGACAGTGTCATGAAAAAGGAGGAGAGCGCGAGAGAGGGGCAGAAGGGAGAGGTCAGAGAGAGTAGCACTGAGGGAAAATAGGGTCCAGTCCGCCTTAGCAAACTGCCACCTAGGGAAAGAGAGGGAAGGGCGAAAAGAGAAAAAGGAAACAAGGATGGGGAAATGATCACTTCCATGGAGGTCATCAAGAACCTGCCACGTGAAACCTAAGTAAAGAGAAGAAGAGCAGAGAGAAAGATCAAGACAAGAAAGGGTGCGAGTCCGAGAGTCCAAATGAGTGGGCTCACCAGAATTCAGAAGAGACAGGGAAGAAGAGAGGAGAAACGGCTCAAGGAGGCGACCCCGGGTATTCGTCAGAACGTCACCCCAAAGAGAATGACGACAATTGAAGTCACCCAGCAGGAGCACAGGTTCCGGCAAGGAGTCTAGGAGGTGTTTCAAATCAGGAAGAGAGAGCGGGACACTCGGGGGGAGATAAATGGAACAAACTGTGTACCATTTCCCCACAAAGATACGAGCAGCAGAACAATGGAGAGGCGAAGGAAAAAGTAAAGGAACAAAGGGAACATCAGCCCGAATCAAGAGAGCAGAAGAATTAGAAGCCCCAGCAATGGCTGGGGGGGGGGGGAGAGAAAGGAATAGCCACGAAAACGACCAGGACGAGCACCAAGCATCGGCTCCTGGAGACAGACACAAAGGGGCGAAAACCGCGAAATCAGAAGTTGGAGTTCGAGGAAATTGGCGTAATAACCTCGAACGTTCCATTGAAGAATGGACAACGACGAGAAGAGAAAGGACAAAAACAGAGAACAAGGAAGAAACAAAGGCGAAAGAGCAACAGAGCACGTTAAAGAATATCAGGGTCGGGATCAGGGTCAGCAAAGTCAGGGTTAGGGGGCATGGGTAAACTGAGCAAAGACGGAGGGAAGGAAACGGGAGAACAGATCAGAGGTGGGCGGGCAGGGTCCGGAGGAGGAGGAGGAAGAGGAGGAGACAACGGAGAGGAGCAGTCAAGGACAGCAGCAGGAAGAGGGGGAGTAGAAAGAGGGGAGCGCACCCCAGCAAGAGCAGCAACCGAAAGGGAAGCAGGGGCCAAAGAAACCTCCATAGCAGGAACAGGGTGCGCAAGCACTGAAATGGAAGGGGAAGGAGCAACAGAGCCAGAAGGAGGAGCTGAGGAAGAAAGCGAAGCCTTCTTACCCGCCGGGGAAGAGGATGGAGAGGAGCCAGGCTTACGCTTCTGACTTAAAGAGACCGGTGTCCCAGCAACTACGTACCGGGCAACGGATTCCAGTGTCTCAACAGGAGAAGCCGAACGAGAGCACACACGACGGCCGTTAGGAGAGCGATGGACATCCGCCCGCACCGACAGGCGGTGGGGAGAGCCGATAGATGGAGGAAGAGGATGGGAAGGAGGACCGGAGGGGGACGAGGAAGAAGACACAGAAGACACGACAGACCGGGTAGAAAGAAGGGGAACCCCAGACAGAGGACCAGGAGGAGGATCCTTCGGGAGAGAACCCAAAGGGACAGAGGAGGGGGCAGTGGGCGCATCAGGGTCCAAGGCCCGGAAACGGTTGTGAGTCTGAGGAAGGCGGGAAGGACGAGGAGAGGAAGAGCGCAACACGCGAGCATAAGAGATATTAGCATAAGGCGGGAGCCGGCGAACCTGGCGCCTCGCCTCAGGAAAAGATAAACGCTCCCGGTGCTTCAAGTTGAGGACGGCTGCCTCAAGCTTGTAATGGACACACGCACGGGAGAAGGTAGGATGGGCCTCACCGCAGTTGAGGCAACGAGCCTGGGGAGAAGCGCACTCCGACTTAAAGTGACCTTCGCCACCACACAAAGGACAGAGAGAGACAGTCCCGGAGCAGCGGAGGGCACCATGCCCAAACCTCCAGCACTTGTTGCAGAGCCGAGGAGAAGGAATGTACTCCTGGACAGAGCACCTGGCACCAGCAAGAATGACAGAGGGTGGAAGGGTCCTACCATCAAAGGTAATCTTCACAACCCGGAGGGGTTGACGGCGACTACCACGAGGAGGACGAGTAAACGTGTCCACCTGGAGAATAGAATGGCCCTGGGCAGCGAGGGTATGTCGAATATCGTCGTGGCAGTCGCGCAGGTCCCGAACACCGGTCGCAACATGGGGCGGGAGCAAAATAGTGCCAACACTGGCATTCAACTGAGCGTTCTTCGAGACCCGAACGGGGGTCTCGCCAAGGCAGGATAAGGCAGCCAAGCGGGAAGCAGCATCCTGAGAAGGAGCAGCAACGACACGTGTACCGAGACGAGTGGGGTTGAAAGTAATGGAGGCATCCACGGAATCAATGAGATGTCGATGGAGGGAGAAATCGTCAGGAGGCGCAGAATCAAGAGGGAGGAGATCAAAATATTTGGCCCACGAAGCGGGACCAAACAAGGCTTGATAGGTAGCAGAACTGGAAGGAATCGAGCGAGGGCGGCCGTGACGAGGACGGCGGTGAGAACCCCCGGAGAGAGAGGGGTTAAAAGGCGCAGTAGTTACAACTAGAGAAGGAGCCGCGCCAGGGGACGAGGTAGTCACCACTAGGGGCTTGGGGCTCGACCCAACCACAGAGGAGGGAGGGGAGCCAGAGGAAGGAGTCAGAGAGGCCAAAGGAGGAGCAAGGTCGGGGCCCAATGCAGCGGAGGCTACAGAGCCCGGTCTTCCAATATGGACCGACTCGGGGGCTTGGTCGCCCACCCCACGAGCCTGAGAAGGTAAACCAGAAGAAGCCGAAACAGGGGTTATCATCTTGACGAAAGAAGAATTCACTCACGAATGTGCCCCCACACCCACCATGGAGCCATAATTAGAGGCAGGACACCCAACAAGAAGCTATCGCCGATCTTGTCGGGGCCTCCTAGGGGTGCGTCGTGAGTATACGCCCCACAAACGCCACCTTAAGAAACCGACAGTCCGTCGAGATCGGGTTCAGTGACGAAGTGGGGATTGACAATAAAAGGTTCCCCTCGCTCTCGACGTCGGGTACTGCAGTTCTACGGGTGCATGAGTATGCCTCCTCAAGCACCCGGGCGTCAAAATAGAAGAAGTCCAAGGGAAGAACCAGAACGAGCAAAAGGTCGGCAGGAAACGGCAAGCAGATAGGAGAAGAGGGGGGAGAAAAACGAAACAGAAGGAAAAGGAAAAGATGCCCAGCAGAATTGGAGAGGACGGCAGCAGGAGCACAAGGCTAGAAAAGGACAGAGGACTGTCCCAAGAAGCATCACACTCCGGCAGCCGCCCACTAAGCCCCCACACGGCGACAACGAGCTGAGCGGGGAGGGGGGGATTTGCATGAAACTTGCACACCTTGCTCAATGGATGCGTATCTGCAAGGGTGCCAATTATGAACGAAATCTGTCGAAGTCAAGCTCAGCTACAGGTGGCCGAACTTGGATCTTTATTTTACTCTGGAAAGTAATTTAAACCTTCAAACTACTTCAGAGCTTTCATTTATTAATCAATTTACATGCAAATTACACCTTATATGTAGCGTTTGTGCTTCTACAGAATCTAGTAGACATTTTAGACCAAAGTCTATTTGTTGATTTTATAAAAATTTATAAATATCACATATTGCATATTTTTTTAGAAGGGTAACTTTGAAAAATTATATTGTTGCACTAAACACTTTTTTGATAAAACTGATCACTAGAATCCTTTATTATGTGCTTAATTTAATATCTGAGTGTTATAGAAATGATTTTAGTTGACACATGTGTTCCCTGAAACTATTTGAAAATTCGTTGTTTATTTTTTTTCTCCTTTTCTGTTTAGGGTGTGATGATGAAACTTGGACCAGCTGCAGCCCTTTCTATAACCATTTCATAAAAAAATTTATAAGCAAATTGAACCACTTTTAATTTTACATTGATATGCCACCTTAAACAAAATAATTGATTTTGTAATCATTGTACTGCCACTGGAATAAAAGGATCTTTGGAGTATTGTGGAACCAAATTAAAATTTGAATTATAAAGTTCTACGCATTCAATTTTTGGTACAAATGTGATTGTGTTGAAATATCCAGAAAAGTCTTGTTATTGATATGTGAATTTATCATTTACACATCTCTATGTAACCATTAAATATATTTTTGATTCTCTGAAATTTTACTTTTCATGAAATTTTGAGTTATTTTAGTTTGAAGTTTGCAAGCTGAAACTGCCTTTCTTACGTACAGTTATCGGAAGGAATATGCTAGTGGAGTGGAGATATGCTATTTAATTTGAGATAAGCTATTTAGTTATTTTAGTTTGAAGTTTGCAAGCTGAAACTGCCTTTCATACGTACAGTTATCTGAAGCAATATGCTAGTGGAGTGGAGATATGCTATTTATTGTTCAGGTTTGTAATTGTCTAAAATTGAAATTTGATCAACGTTTGAGATGATATTTTTCACCCTTATGAAAATTCTACTTGGTTTACTCGTCACGGCCCTTGTGGATTTGTTCATTTGATGCATCACGCTATTGTGATTTCTGTGTATTTATCAGTATCAAATTAAGGGGGCATATCATTCTAAATCGTTATAAATTAAAAGTTGTTCAGTTTGCTTATAAATTTTTTTATGAAATGGTTATAGAAAGGGCTGCAACTGGTCCAAGTTTCACCATCACACCCTAAACAGAAAAGGAGAAAAAAAATACACAACGTATTATGCAACGAATGTTCAACATTCTCAAATAATCTCAGGGAACACATGTGTCAACTAAAATGTCTACTATGTGCTGTAGAAGCACAAACTCTTGTAATAATTGTAATATGTATGTGCAATATATTTATATTTAAATTTTTTTTTTCTTTTGGCCAATATTTGTTTCTCGTTTGTTATCAAGGGATTTGCATGAAACTTGCACACCTTGCTCAATGGGTGCGTATCTGCAAGGGTGCCGATTATGAACGAAATCTGTCGAAGTCAAGCTCAGCTACAGGTGGCCAAACTTGGATCTTTATTTTACTCTGGAAAGTAATTTAAACCTTCAAATTACTTCAGAGCTTTCATTTATTAATCAATTTACATGCAAATTACACCTTATATGTAGCGTTTGTGCTTCTACAGAATCTAGTAGACATTTTAGTCCAACGTCTATTTGTTGATTTTATAAAAATTTATAAATATCACATATTGCATATTTTTTTAGAAGGGTAACTTTGAAAAATTATATTGTTGCACTAAACACTTTTTTGATAAAACTGATCACTAGAATCCTTTATTATGTGCTTAATTTAATATCTGAGTGTTATAGAAATGATTTTAGTTGACACATGTGTTCCCTGAAACTATTTGAAAATTCATTGCATAATTCGTTGTTTATTTTTTTTCTCCTTTTCTGTTTAGGGTGTGATGATGAAACTTGGACCAGCTGCAGCCCTTTCTATAACCATTTCATAAAAAAATTTATAAGCAAATTGAACCACTTTTAATTTTACATTGATATGCCACCTTAAACAAAATAATTGATTTTGTAATCATTGTACTGCCACTGGAATAAAAGGATCTTTGGAGTATTGTGGAACCAAATTAAAATTTGAATTATAAAGTTCTACGCATTCAATTTTTGGTACAAATGTGATTGTGTTGAAATATCCAGAAAAGTCTTGTTATTGATATGTGAATTTATCATTTACACATCTCTATGTAACCATTAAATATATTTTTGATTCTCTGAAATTTTACTTTTCATGAAATTTTGAGTTATTTTAGTTTGAAGTTTGCAAGCTGAAACTGCCTTTCTTACGTACAGTTATCGGAAGGAATATGCTAGTGGAGTGGAGATATGCTATTTAATTTGAGATAAGCTATTTAGTTATTTTAGTTTGAAGTTTGCAAGCTGAAACTGCCTTTCATACGTACAGTTATCTGAAGCAATATGCTAGTGGAGTGGAGATATGCTATTTATTGTTCAGGTTTGTAATTGTCTAAAATTGAAATTTGATCAACGTTTGAGATGATATTTTTCACCCTTATGAAAATTCTTCTTGGTTTACTCGTCACGGCCCTTGTGGATTTGTTCATTTGATGCATCACGCTATTGTGATTTCTGTGTATTTATCAGTATCAAATTAAACAAAATAATTGATTTTGTTGTAATCATTGTACTGACACTGGAATAAAAGGATCTTTGGAGTATTGAGGAAACAAATTAAAATTTGAATAATAAAGTTCTACGCATTCAATTTTTGGTACAAATGTGATTGTGTTGAAATATCCAGAAAACTCTTGTTATTGATATGTGAATTTATCATTTACACATCTCTATGTAACCATTAAATATATTTTTGATTCTCTGAAATTTTTCTTTTCATGAAATTTTGAGTTATTTTAGTTTGAAGTTTGCAAGCTGAAACTGCCTTTCTTACGTACAGTTATCGGAAGGAATATGCTAGTGGAGTGGAGATATGCTATTTAATTTGAGATAAGCTATTCAGTTATTTTAGTTTGAAGTTTGCAAGCTGAAACTGCCTTTCATACGTACAGTTATCTGAAGCAGTATGCTAGTGGAGTGGAGATATGCTATTTATTGTTCAGGTTTGTAATTGTCTAAAATTGAAATTTGATCAACGTTTGAGATGATATTTTTCACCCTTATGAAAATTCTACTTGGTTTACTCGTCACGGACCTTGTGGATTTGTTCATTTGATGCATCAAGCTATTGTGATTTCTGTGTATTTATCAGTATCAAATTAAGGGGGCATATTCTAAATCGTTATAAATTAAAAGTTGTTCAATTTGCTTATAAATTTTTTTATGAAATGGTTATTGAAAGGGCTGCAACTGGTCCAAGTTTCACCATCACACCCTAAACAGAAAAGGAGAAAAAAAATACACAACGTATTATGCAACGAATGTTCAACATTCTCAAATAATCTCAGGGAACACGTGTCAACTAAAATGTCTACTATGTGCTGTAGAAGCACAAACTCTTGTAATAATTGTAATATGTATGTGCAATATATTTATATTTAAATTTTTTTTTTTTCTTTTTTTCTTTTTTTTCTTTTTGGCCAATATTTGTTTCTCGTTTGTTATCAAGGGATTTGCATGAAGTAAGTAAGTAATTATCAAAAGAAGGCACCAAACCGGGAAGGCTATGTAGCACCATCAAATACGCAAAATAATCAGAGGGCGCTAAATATCACCAAGGATGCCAATACGGGAACAAAAACGCATAAGGCGAACGATATCAAAAGTATCCGAGTCACCAAGAATTCTATCGAGGGACAGGTGACCGCGAGAGGCGGTCGGAAAGCAAGACTCACGCTCGTCCTGGAAGTCAGGACATTCAAGAAGGACATGCACGACCGTAAGAGGGACAATGCAACTAGGACAATAAGGAGCAGGGCGGCGCTCCATCAAGTGACCATGGGTTAAGCGAGTATGGCCCATACGCAACCTCGCCAGAGCTGTTTCCCACCGCCGGTTACGGTGGAAGGAGGACGGTCACGAGGAAACACAACATTTAAGAGTACGTAGCTTGTTACCAGTAACAGACAACCAAGAAGGCTGCCAACGGGTAAGGACTGAGGAATGGATAACCGGGTAAAAGTCGGAATACGGAATGCCTTTGCGAGAGATGGGGCAAGAGCGGACAGCTTCCTTGGCAGCAGCATCTGCACGCTCATTTAAAGACACACCAATATGGCTGGGAACCCAACAAAACTCAACCGACTTAAATTTACTGTGAACGAGAAACAGCCAATGCTGGATCTCGACAACTACTGGATGAACCGGATTAAAGGACCCGAGAGCCATGAGGGCACTACGAGAGTCAACAACAACCACAAAGGAAGACTGACAACGAGAAAGCAGGAGACGAAGAGCATAGAGAATAGCATAAAGTTCCGCTGTAAAGATACTAGTCTCCGGAGGCAAGCGACACATATAAGTGCGATCAGGAAAAACAACAGAGTAGCCAACACCGTCCGCTGACTTAGACCCATCGGTGAAGACAGAAACGGAGCGGGAGTGAGAAGAAAAGTGCTCGAGGAAAAGGCGTTTTAGAACCGTAGGAGGGGTAAAAGCTTTAGTGATACGGGTCAAGGATGTACAAAACCGCGGAAGAGGGACCCTCCACGGGGGCAAAGAAGGAACAACACGAGGAGAAACATCAGAAATACGAACGGAAAGAGAATCCTGTAGGCGAGATAACCGGACAGAAAGAGGGAGGTGGTGAAGAGGAACAGGAACCGCAGGAGGGGTAAAAGTTAAAGCACGACAGAGGCGAGAGGAAGGATGTTGCACGGACCGCGCAAGATAGCGAAGACAGTAGCGATCACGGCGGTCCTGGAGAGACAGGAAGCCAGTGTCAACATACAAGCTAAGGATGGGAGTCGAACGAAAGGCACCAGAACTGAGGCGCAACCCAGTATGGTGCAAAGCATCAAGACGGCGAAGAGTAGAAGGAGAAGCAGACGAGTAAGCAGGGCAACCATAATCGAGCTTAGACAGGACGAGAGAGGAATGTAAAGCAAGGAGAGTGCGCCTATCTGCCCCCCAAGAAGTATGGGACAAGACCCGAAGGAGGGTAAGGGCCTTAGAGCACTCAACACGGAGGTAAGAGATATGGGGAGACCAAGACAAACGAGTGTCAAGGAATAACCCCAAAAGCTTCGCGGAATCTTTGTATTCAAGGGGATGACCATAAAGTGACAAAGAGGGACGAAGAACAACCCGTTTCCGCGTAAAAGTCATGGCACAAGTCTTAGAAGTAGAGAACTTGAAGCCATGACCTGTGGCCCAAGACGACACGGCATCAATTGCAAGTTGAAGCCGGCGTTGAAGGAGAGGCGAATCATCACCCTGACAACAAAGGGTAAGATCATCGACATAGAGAGCGGAGAAGACACCAGAAGGAAGAGAGGAAAGAAGACCATTGAGGGCAACCAGAAAAAGAGTAGTGCTCAGAACACTACCCTGGGGCACACCTTCGTATTGCTGAAAAGAGGGAGAGAGAGCGGTACCAAGGCGCACCCGAAAGGAACGACGAGAGAGGAAGCTGCGAAGAAAGAGAGGGAGATGACCACGAAGGCCAAAAGAATGAAGTTGAGATAGGATATGATAACGCCAAGTGGTGTCGTAAGCCTTTTCTAGGTCAAAAAGGACGGCAACAACGGAGGTCTTCGCAGCAAAAGCAGAACGAATATAGACCTCCAAGTTCACCAGGACATCTGTCGTGCTGCGGCACTTGCGGAAACCAAATTGAGAAGGGGAGAGGAGGTGATGGTGTTCCAGGAACCACATCAGACGATTGTTAACCATACGTTCAAAGAGTTTGCAGACACAACTTGTGAGAGCAATAGGGCGAAAGTCCTTAGGGGAAGTACCCAGAGACCCCGGTTTGCGAACAGGGAGGACAACGGCATCGAGCCAGTCCCCAGGGACTGACGACGACTCCCAGATCCGATTATACAGACCCAGTAAATACTGAGACGTGCTCGGAGGGAGATGGCGAAGCATCTCATAATGAATACCATCAGAGCCCGCCGCCGTAGAACCGCAGAGGGCCAGGGCAGAACGAAGTTCAGAGAGAGAGAAGGGATCATTATAGGGAAGCTGAAGATGAGTGCAGAAATCTAAAGGACGAGACTCAAGGACAGGTTTACGAAGAAGGAAAGATTGGGGAAGATGAAGACCAGAGCTAACAGAAGAAAAGTGGGAACCCAGTTCGGAAGCGACCTGCAACGGGTCCGCCACAAGAGTATCATGGAGGTGAAGGACCGGTGAAACATCGGGAACGAACTTACCCGCTATCTTGCGGATACGCTTCCAGATCTGGGCCAGAGGGGTTTCGGACGTAATTGTTGAGACATAAGATGCCCAACATTCACGTTTAGCCGTACGGATGGCCCTACGGGCCACCGCACTCGCTTTCCGAAAGAAAAGAAAAGAATTGGTCGTCTGCCTACGGCGGTGCCTCTTCCAGGCTGCACGCTTACAGCGGACAGCCCGAGCACAGTCCGCATTCCACCAAGGAACGCACTTCCGTGGACCCCGAGAGGAAGAGCGAGGAATAGAGCGGAGGGCAGCGTTGAAGACAGTGTCATGAAAAAGGAGGAGAGCGCGAGAGAGGGGCAGAAGGGAGAGGTCAGAGAGAGTAGCACTGAGGGAAAATAGGGTCCAGTCCGCCTTAGCAAACTGCCACCTAGGGAAAGAGAGGGAAGGGCGAAAAGAGAAAAAGGAAACAAGGATGGGGAAATGATCACTTCCATGGAGGTCATCAAGAACCTGCCACGTGAAACCTAAGTAAAGAGAAGAAGAGCAGAGAGAAAGATCAAGACAAGAAAGGGTGCGAGTCCGAGAGTCCAAATGAGTGGGCTCACCAGAATTCAGAAGAGACAGGGAAGAAGAGAGGAGAAACGGCTCAAGGAGGCGACCCCGGGTATTCGTCAGAACGTCACCCCAAAGAGAATGACGACAATTGAAGTCACCCAGCAGGAGCACAGGTTCCGGCAAGGAGTCTAGGAGGTGTTTCAAATCAGGAAGAGAGAGCGGGACACTCGGGGGGAGATAAATGGAACAAACTGTGTACCATTTCCCCACAAAGATACGAGCAGCAGAACAATGGAGAGGCGAAGGAAAAAGTAAAGGAACAAAGGGAACATCAGCCCGAATCAAGAGAGCAGAAGAATTAGAAGCCCCAGCAATGGCTGGGGGGGGGGGGAGAGAAAGGAATAGCCACGAAAACGACCAGGACGAGCACCAAGCATCGGCTCCTGGAGACAGACACAAAGGGGCGAAAACCGCGAAATCAGAAGTTGGAGTTCGAGGAAATTGGCGTAATAACCTCGAACGTTCCATTGAAGAATGGACAACGACGAGAAGAGAAAGGACAAAAACAGAGAACAAGGAAGAAACAAAGGCGAAAGAGCAACAGAGCACGTTAAAGAATATCAGGGTCAGCAAAGTCAGGGTTAGGGGGCATGGGTAAACTGAGCAAAGACGGAGGGAAGGAAACGGGAGAACAGATCAGAGGTGGGCGGGCAGGGTCCGGAGGAGGAGGAGGAAGAGGAGGAGACAACGGAGAGGAGCAGTCAAGGACAGCAGCAGGAAGAGGGGGAGTAGAAAGAGGGGAGCGCACCCCAGCAAGAGCAGCAACCGAAAGGGAAGCAGGGGCCAAAGAAACCTCCATAGCAGGAACAGGGTGCGCAAGCACTGAAACGGAAGGGGAAGGAGCAACAGAGCCAGAAGGAGGAGCTGAGGAAGAAAGCGAAGCCTTCTTACCCGCCGGGGAAGAGGATGGAGAGGAGCCAGGCTTACGCTTCTGACTTAAAGAGACCGGTGTCCCAGCAACTACGTACCGGGCAACGGATTCCAGTGTCTCAACAGGAGAAGCCGAACGAGAGCACACACGACGGCCGTTAGGAGAGCGATGGACATCCGCCCGCACCGACAGGCGGTGGGGAGAGCCGATAGATGGAGGAAGAGGATGGGAAGGAGGACCGGAGGGGGACGAGGAAGAAGACACAGAAGACACGACAGACCGGGTAGAAAGAAGGGGAACCCCAGACAGAGGACCAGGAGGAGGATCCTTCGGGAGAGAACCCAAAGGGACAGAGGAGGGGGCAGTGGGCGCATCAGGGTCCAAGGCCCGGAAACGGTTGTGAGTCTGAGGAAGGCGGGAAGGACGAGGAGAGGAAGAGCGCAACACGCGAGCATAAGAGATATTAGCATAAGGCGGGAGCCGGCGAACCTGGCGCCTCGCCTCAGGAAAAGATAAACGCTCCCGGTGCTTCAAGTTGAGGACGGCTGCCTCAAGCTTGTAATGGACACACGCACGGGAGAAGGTAGGATGGGCCTCACCGCAGTTGAGGCAACGAGCCTGGGGAGAAGCGCACTCCGACTTAAAGTGACCTTCGCCACCACACAAAGGACAGAGAGAGACAGTCCCGGAGCAGCGGAGGGCACCATGCCCAAACCTCCAGCACTTGTTGCAGAGCCGAGGAGAAGGAATGTACTCCTGGACAGAGCACCTGGCACCAGCAAGAATGACAGAGGGTGGAAGGGTCCTACCATCAAAGGTAATCTTCACAACCCGGAGGGGTTGACGGCGACTACCACGAGGAGGACGAGTAAACGTGTCCACCTGGAGAATAGAATGGCCCTGGGCAGCGAGGGTATGTCGAATATCGTCGTGGCAGTCGCGCAGGTCCCGAACACCGGTCGCAACATGGGGCGGGAGCAAAATAGTGCCAACACTGGCATTCAACTGAGCGTTCTTCGAGACCCGAACGGGGGTCTCGCCAAGGCAGGATAAGGCAGCCAAGCGGGAAGCAGCATCCTGAGAAGGAGCAGCAACGACACGTGTACCGAGACGAGTGGGGTTGAAAGTAATGGAGGCATCCACGGAATCAATGAGATGTCGATGGAGGGAGAAATCGTCAGGAGGCGCAGAATCAAGAGGGAGGAGATCAAAATATTTGGCCCACGAAGCGGGACCAAACAAGGCTTGATAGGTAGCAGAACTGGAAGGAATCGAGCGAGGGCGGCCGTGACGAGGACGGCGGTGAGAACCCCCGGAGAGAGAGGGGTTAAAAGGCGCAGTAGTTACAACTAGAGAAGGAGCCGCGCCAGGGGACGAGGTAGTCACCACTGGGGGCTTGGGGCTCGACCCAACCACAGAGGAGGGAGGGGAGCCAGAGGAAGGAGTCAGAGAGGCCAAAGGAGGAGCAAGGTCGGGGCCCAATGCAGCGGAGGCTACAGAGCCCGGTCTTCCAATACGGACCGACTCGGGGGCTTGGTCGCCCACCCCACGAGCCTGAGAAGGTAAACCAGAAGAAGCCGAAACAGGGGTTATCATCTTGACGAAAGAAGAATTCACTCACGAATGTGCCCCCACACCCACCATGGAGCCACAATTAGAGGCAGGACACGCAACAAGAAGCTATCGCCGATCTTGTCGGGGCCTCCTAGGGGTGCGTCGTGAGTATACGCCCCACAAACGCCACCTTAAGAAACCGACAGTCCGTCGAGATCGGGTTCAGTGACGAAGTGGGGATTGACAATAAAAGGTTCCCCTCGCTCTCGACGTCGGGTACTGCAGTTCTACGGGTGCATGAGTATGCCTCCTCAAGCACCCGGGCGTCAAAATAGAAGAAGTCCAAGGGAAGAACCAGAACGAGCAAAAGGTCGGCAGGAAACGGCAAGCAGATAGGAGAAGAGGGGGGAGAAAAACGAAACAGAAGGAAAAGGAAAAGATGCCCAGCAGAATTGGAGAGGACGGCAGCAGGAGCACAAGGCTAGAAAAGGACAGAGGACTGTCCCAAGAAGCATCACACTCCGGCAGCCGCCCACTAAGCCCCCACACGGCGACAACGAGCTGAGCGGGGAGGGGGGGATTTGCATGAAACTTGCACACCTTGCTCAATGGATGCGTATCTGCAAGGGTGCCAATTATGAACGAAATCTGTCGAAGTCAAGCTCAGCTACAGGTGGCCGAACTTGGATCTTTATTTTACTCTGGAAAAGTAATTTAAACCTTCAAACTACTTCAGAGCTTTCATTTATTAATCAATTTACATGCAAATTACACCTTATATGTAGCGTTTGTGCTTCTACAGAATCTAGTAGACATTTTAGACCAAAGTCTATTTGTTGATTTTATAAAAATTTATAAATATCACATATTGCATATTTTTTTAGAAGGGTAACTTTGAAAAATTATATTGTTGCACTAAACACTTTTTTGATAAAACTGATCACTAGAATCCTTTATTATGTGCTTAATTTAATATCTGAGTGTTATAGAAATGATTTTAGTTGACACATGTGTTCCCTGAAACTATTTGAAAATTCGTTGCATAATTCGTTGTTTATTTTTTTTCTCCTTTTCTGTTTAGGGTGTGATGATGAAACTTGGACCAGCTGCAGCCCTTTCTATAACCATTTCATAAAAAAATTTATAAGCAAATTGAACCACTTTTAATTTTACATTGATATGCCACCTTAAACAAAATAATTGATTTTGTAATCATTGTACTGCCACTGGAATAAAAGGATCTTTGGAGTATTGTGGAAACAAATTAAAATTTGAATTATAAAGTTCTACGCATTCAATTTTTGGTACAAATGTGATTGTGTTGAAATATCCAGAAAAGTCTTGTTATTGATATGTGAATTTATCATTTACACATCTCTATGTAACCATTAAATATAATTTTGATTCTCTGAAATTTTACTTTTCATGAAATTTTGAGTTATTTTAGTTTGAAGTTTGCAAGCTGAAACTGCCTTTCTTACGAACAGTTATCGGAAGGAATATGCTAGTGGAGTGGAGATATGCTATTTAATTTGAGATAAGCTATTTAATTTGAGATAAGCTATTTAGTTATTTTAGTTTGAAGTTTGCTAGCTGAAACTGCCTTTCATACGTACAGTTATCTGAAGCAGTATGCTAGTGGAGTGGAGATATGCTATTTATTGTTCAGGTTTGTAATTGTCTAAAATTGAAATTTGATCAACGTTTGAGATGATATTTTTCACCCTTATGAAAATTCTATTTGGTTTACTCGTCACGGCCCTTGTGGATTTGTTCATTTGATGCATCACGCTATTGTGATTTCTGTGTATTTATCAGTATCAAATTAAACAAAATAATTGATTTTGTAATCATTGTACTGACACTGGAATAAAAGGATCTTTGGAGTATTGTGGAAACAAATTAAAATTTGAATTATAAAGTTCTATGCATTCAATTTTTGGTACAGATGTGATTGTGTTGAAATATCCAGAAAGTGTTGGTATTGATATGTGAATTTATCATTTACACATCTCTATGTAACCATTAAATATATTTTTGATTCTCTGAAATTTTACTTTTCATGAAATTTTGAGTTATTTTAGTTTGAAGTTTGCAAGCTGAAACTGCCTTTCTTACGTACAGTTATCGGAAGGAATATGCTAGTGGAGTGGAGATATGCTATTTAATTTGAGATAAGCTATTTAGTTATTTTAGTTTGAAGTTTGCAAGCTGAAACTGCCTTTCATACGTACAGTTATCTGAAGCAATATGCTAGTGGAGTGGAGATATGCTATTTATTGTTCAGGTTTGTAATTGTCTAAAATTGAAATTTGATCAACGTTTGAGATGATATTTTTCACCCTTATGAAAATTCTACTTGGTTTACTCGTCACGGCCCTTGTGGATTTGTTCATTTGATGCATCACGCTATTGTGATTTCTGTGTATTTATCAGTATCAAATTAAACAAAATAATTGATTTTGTAATCATTGTACTGCCACTGGAATAAAAGGATCTTTGGAGTATTGTGGAAACAAATGAAAATTTGAATTATAAAGTTCTACGCATTCAATTTTTGGTACAAATGTGATTGTGTTGAAATATCCAGAAAAGTCTTGTTATTGATATTTGAATTTATCATTTACACATCTCTATGTAACCATTAAATATATTTTTGATTCTCTGAAATTTTACTTTTCATGAAATTTTGAGTTATTTTAGTTTGAAGTTTGCAAGCTGAAACTGCCTTTCTTACGTACAGTTATCGGAAGGAATATGCTAGTTGAGTGGAGATATGCTATTTAATTTGAGATAAGCTATTTAATTTGAGATAAGCTATTTAGTTATTTTAGTTTGAAGTTTGCAAGCTGAAACTGCCTTTCATACGTACAGTTATCTGAAGCAATATGCTAGTGGAGTGGAGATATGCTATTTAGTTTGAGATAAGCTATTTAGTTATTTTAGTTTGAAGTTTGCAAGCTGAAACTGCCTTTCATACGTACAGTTATCTGAAGCAATATGCTAGTGGAGTGGAGATATGCTATTTATTGTTCAGGTTTGTAATTGTCTCAAATTGTAATTTGATCAACGTTTGAGATGATATTTTTCACCCTTATGAAAAGTCTACTTGGTTTGGAGCGCCGAAGGTTCGTTCTGTACAGGGTTCGTTCTTAACAGGTTTCATAATGTTACCTCACGGGAAAACCCGTCCTGTTCTCACAGCTGGGCGATTATAGAGTCCGCTACTAACCTTATCAGTATCAAATTAAACAAATCCACAAGGGCCGTGACATATATTTTGACCATGTCGTAGCTCAGTCAATAAAGGCAGAGTCTGGGATGATCTCGGACATAGGTTCGAATCCTCGTCACGGCCCTTGTGGATTTGTTCATTTGATGCATCACGCTATTGTGATTTCTGTGTATTTATCAGTATTAAAATAAACAAAATAATTGATTTTGTTGTAATCATTGTACTGACACTGGAATAAAAGGATCTTTGGAGTATTGTGGAATCAAATTAAAATTTTAATTATAAAGTTCTACGCATTCAATTTTTGGTACAGATGTGATTGTGTTGAAATATCCAGAAAAGTCTTGTTATTGATATGTGAATTTATCATTTACACATCTCTATGTAACCAACAAATATATTTTTGCGTCTCTGAAATTTTACTTTTCTTGAAATTTTGAGTTATTTTAATTTGAAGTTTGCAAGCTGAAACTGCCTTTCATACGTACAGTTATCTGAAGCAATACGAAGAGTCTATCATTTTAATAGTTATTATGCTTCAATAATTCCTTTACCAGATCTCTGATTCGTTCAAGTGTCGACATATTTAACCCTGGAAACACAAACCGAAACTGTCTCTATTTTCCGCTTGCTACAACTTGTAATAAAGTTGGTACATCTTGGCTTAACGTGCTTATGACGTATTAGAACATTGTTATAACTTTCTATATTGGTTTGTTATAACTGGTTAGGAGGTGTTAAAACTTGTTCGAATGTTGTACTAACGTCGTAGTTTCGGTGTGTGTTTGGCGGGAAGTCACCAGCCAATTGGCGGAATTTGTTCCATAATTATGTGTAATTCGGGTAGTAGGAAGATGGAAATTGTTCTGTTCATAGAAAGGAACACATCTACCAGGCCGTCCCATATCACAGCTTTTGTGTTGTAGTTTGTTCTTGAGGTAGAGGCTTGTAGAGTAGCTTACTTGTGTGGTATGTTATTGGGTACTTTGTGTACCCTGACCAGTCACGTGTTTTCTGTGTTGCAGACATTGCAATATGTGACTTGGTAAGTGTTGCAGACACTGCAACACGTGACTTGGTAAGTGTTGATCTGACCTCAGGTCACTTGGGGATCATTAACGCTTAGAGGTGTGAGTCTCAGGCCGACAAACTGGCGCCTCTCAAATCCTTGTCTGTGACTCATGTATCTCTATGTATGTATTAAATAAAACTGAACCAAACACCTTACGGTGTTACACAGACACTGCAACAGGTGACTTGGTCCATATTGCACATACAACACTGAACCACGCACATTAACTGTGTTTCTCACTACAAGCGCAGCTCTATCTGGAATTTTATCTACCAACTCTAGATAACACCGTGGACAGGAATTCCCAAAATAGTGGTGAGCTCTACATCATAGTTGTGACGTGCTAGTAGTAGGACGCTACACAGGTTTACGCCCCTTAGCATCTAGGTCTCTAGGTGATGTGCCACCCTCCCTAGACACCTAGCTAGTTAACAAATCCACATGGGCCGTGATGAGGGTTCGAACTTACCTCCAGGATGATCTGGACTGATGATAAATTTGTTCATTTGATGTATCATGCTATTGTGATTTCTGTGTGGATTGAAGGACCTAGCTAGTGCATCTGGCTGCAACATTTATACACGTGTTGTGAACGATTCATTTTCAGAAATGAACATTTTCAACGACGTATTGTGTGCTCATCCTTACTTGTCTTGCCTAATGACAGAATAATTAATAGAGGACGATCAGGAAAACAATCAATGATAAAAGTCGGGATTACATAAAGACTACAAAAAATAGACTAAAACAGGCACAAACAATCAGCAGTCGACTGTATCACATTTATTGGGATACTGTATCAGATTTATTGGGAATTTTCCCTCGCTAATCAATATCGGGACCAACTCCAAGTCTCTTGTTCTCAGAGAGAGAGAGAGAGAGAGAGAGAGAGAGAGAGAGAGAGAGAGAGAGAGAGAGAGAGAGAGAGAGAGAGAGAGAGAGAGAGAGAGAGAGAGAGAGAGAGAGAGAGAGTGAGAGAGAGAGAGAGAGAGAGACAGAGAGAGAGAGACAGAGAGAGAGAGATCATAAAAACATTTTACGACACTACTCAGATTTCACTCACTCTTGGCGAGATCCTTCACATGTACTACGTCAGCGCCGGGAGAGCATTCAATCCTCCTATAGTGGCTGGTTGATCGAAAAAAACAGCCACAGGGTCGGGAGGGGATAAGGAGGGTATTCTATCCCCTTAAAGCAACATCCCCACCCTCCCCCTACCCCCCGAGGGCGAGTTAAACACACAACAATTGCTTCTCTACATAATAAGTCTGACCGCTAGGGCACGCAAAGCCCAACAAGCTACTACAGAATCACTAATTTTGCAACAATAACAACAACAACGTCTCACTAGTTGATCACTACTGCCACAGTCTTGGATATTGCTAAATTGACCACTAATCCCGATCACCAATATCAAAATATTCTTGATACATTTAGTTGTGACGGAAGAATGATAATTTGGATACGGTTCTCAAATAGACAGAGCCGACCTCACGTGGTGTAGTAGGGATTAGTTATCAAAGCAAACTCTTTAAAGAATGAGATTTTAAGTCGATTTAAATCGCATAAACGTAAGAAAAGTTTATTAAGCTAACTAAAGAAAGACTGTTTAATATTAATATGTGGTTGAGGTGGGATGTCAGTGCGGCGAGTCCCTTTGTGCTATGAGGCCTTAAGGGCCAGATTCACGAAGCAGTTACGCAAGTACTTATGAACCTGTACATCTTTTCTCAATCTTTGGCGGCTTTGTTTACTATTATTGAACAGTTAATGAGCGCCGAAGCACCAGGAGGCTGTTTATAACAATAACAACAGTTGATTGGGACGTTTTCATGCTTGTAAACTGTTTAATAAATGTAACCAAAGCCGTCAAGGATTGAGGAAAGATGCACAGGTTCGTAAGTACTTGCGTAACTGCTTCCTGAATCTGGCCAATGAGAACGCTTTAAACAATGCAAGGAGAGTGCATAACAAACAATTCTGAACTAATCAACCAATATTCAGAATGTTTCTCTATAAACATTCCAGTTTAGAATTTTACCTGCTTGAACTAACCTGAAGAAGCCTAACAAAATTTAACCCAGCTTCAAAGTCCTTAGAATCCCGAATAAACTTTTCTTAAACACATTTGAATACGTCTGTTTGTCGCCAATCCCACACTGAGCAGCACCTGCGCGAGGGACAGGACGCAAGTCCTGCAAGTCCAACGCCCCGTAATGGGACGGGAAAACAAGTGCTTAACGCCCAACACAAGCGCAGGCAATGACCCTGTGGGTGGACCCCAAAACAATACATTCGATACTTGACTCGTAAGAGGAGGAGCCAAACATGTCCCACCCGTGCGAGCAAACACCTGAAAACAAGTGACTATCTATCAACTTACCTTCAGAGACCAGCAGCCTGAGAGTGACCCGCAGACACGCGGTGACCGAGCTACTAGCACTGACACAGCCTAGCATCAGCCACAGCTGTCTTCACGTGGAGCGCGGGCCTGCCGTATCCGGTACAGGTCATTTCCTCCGGGCCACCATTTACCACTGGACCGGCCGCTCACTCACTTAGCCCAATCCCACTCCAGGTTACTTGAGTGTCTCCTCGTATATTATCTGGCGCCATTTGAGTTCGAAGAATTTATAACCCTCGTATCTTAGCTCGGGGATATTATCCTGTTGCGTTATACTCTGTGTGGAGATCTTCCACGTGTCCTGCCGATAGTCACGTGAAGGTCTGGGGGCTACGTGAAGGTCTGGGGCTACGTGAAGGTCTGGGGTTACGTGAAGGTCTGGGGGCTACGTGAAGGTCTGGGTCTACGTGAAGGTCTGAGGCTGTGTGAAGGTCTGGGGCTACGTGAAGGTCTGGGGCTACGTGAAGGTCTGGTGCTACGTGAAGGTCTGGGGCTACGTGAAGGTCTGGGGCTGCGTGAAGGTCTGGGGGCTACAAGAAGGTCTGGGGCTACGTGAAGGTCTGGGGCTACATTAAGACCAGGGGCTTCAATAAAGTCTGGAGCTACACAAAGGCCAGGAGCTACACAGCATCGAAAGTGCCATGGGGGCAGGTCGCGGCAGGAGGGGAGTGCCCCAGGGGTGTTCACCCACCAGGAGGGAGAGAGCGAGGGCTGAGTACCAAAGAAACACCCATAACTCGACATGGCTGATACTCTACACTTTGATCATAGTGGCCTTTATTTATCTCTTTTAAATTAAAGATTGAGAAGGAAATTGTCTTCTCCAGAGCCTTTTCTTTGCAATTTACTGTACCTGAGTTTACGTACTGAATGAATGTTTGCTATCTGGTTTATAATAAAAATTGAATCGGAAATGAGATTTAATCTTTACCTTACACTCCGTTGGACTGAGTTCTTATTACGTGGCAGAGGAGCGGACTGATGTTGGATGGAGTTCTGCAGTTGCAGGGGTAACCCGCCCTGCGACAACACATACCCGTCCTGCGACTGCACATACCCGCTCTGCGACTGCACATACCCGCCCTGCGACAACACATACCCGTCCTGCGACTGCACATACCCGCTCTGCGACTGCACATACCCGCCCTGCGACAACACATACCCGCCCTGCGACTGCACATACCCGCCCTGCGACAACACATACCCGTCCTGCGACTGCACATACCCGCCCTGCGACTGCACATACCCGCCTTGCGACTGCACATACCCGCCCTGCGACAACACATACCCGCCCTGCGACTGCACATACCCGCCCTGCGACTGCACATACCCGCCCTGCGACTGCACATACCCGCCATGGTATGTGCAGTATTAAATGGTGGTTCAAGAATCTCACAGCTCTGACTCTTGATGGGACCTGACTTTTGCGAAGCTCGGTGAGGTCATCTTGATCTTATCTGCTGGGACAGAGCGCCTAGTGTAGCTGCTGCGTGATCATTCGTCTCTGTGTGGATCCAGTTCGGAAGATGGCATGTTATGTCCCCCTTCCAAGTCCATTAGTACATGCCCCCGGGTTCTGGTGTCCCCGGATATTGATACTGCCTGTTTGTATGGCGAAAATGCCGAGATACCACGTCCATCAATGCCATAGATAGCGCTACTGCAGACTCCTTCAGGTCTCCAAATTTCGTGGGTGAAATTAACAAGAAATGGTGCTCGTAGCACACCCGCCCTGCTTCTGTAAACATTCTGTAAATCTGGCTCTTCGCGCGGCCTGGGCGGGATGCAAGAAGCCAGCAACGGAAACGATTACTTACAGGCGATGACTTCCTGTTCATGATTTAACAAGAATGGCTGAAATGTCCTCTGAAGTTTTCTCCATGAAGGTGTCCCAGTGTGGCATATGGATTCGTTTCGTCTCTCCCTCAAGAGTATTAGCTTACTCGCTACAGTACATTGCTACTCGCAAATGTAATGAAGCCCCGTTTTCCTTCAGTACATGACAGGGAGAACTTATAGCCACTGAATCTTAACGTTGACCAAACCACACAATCGACTTGAGAATGGTTCAGGACGGACCGAAACGTCGTCGTCTCTTCACTTTCTAGTGTGTGGTCTGGTCAACATACTTCAGCCACGTTATTGTGACTCCTCGCCTGCAATCTTGACGTTGATTTGGTGGTCATTGACCCATTATATTGTGTTATTAAGTCTATTACAAATTTCAATGCAGTTTTACTGTTTTATTGCGAGTTTTTCTTCATTTTGAGCATTCATTTTGCGGTTTCTTTGCCGCCAGGGGCGCTATGTGACTCGTTCCAATCTTTGCCGCCAGGGGCGCTATGTGACTCGTTCCAATCTTTGCCGCCAGGGGCGCTGTGTGACTCGTTCCCATCTTTGCCGCTAGGGGCGCTGTGTGACTCGTTCCAATCTTGGCCACCAGGGGGCCTCATCGGCAGCAGTGATGGAGACAGTTCCTTTTCCTTTGATTATATGTCCAATCCATCTCCACCCGGTCATTTCCTTGTTCGTTATCCAAGTGTTCACTGGTGCTGTCACTGTGTTCACTAGCGATGTCACTGTCATTGCAGTACCGGGGACAAGGCTATCGCCCTCTATATCTCCCCGAATGTGCGCTGTTCTTGTAAAATTGAACATATTTCCATTTGTGTCTTCCGAATCTTGTTGATTGCATCTTCAAGTGGTTTGCCCGACTGCTATCACGCTAATGAGGGGATGGGGAAGGATTGTCTTTATCGAGTCAAGTAACATTGCTACTGTAAGCGATTGGGTGTTGGGGTGGGAGTTGGAAGGGGGATATTGGAGTGGGAGATGGGGGGGGATGGGTGTTTCACGTCCAAGACCACCTACCTATCTTCCCTCCAATTATACTCTTCGTTTTGTGGGGTTGTGTTAGCTCTTGAACTCTCACTATTATTGTTTACGTTCTTTGATAAATTGGTAACACTATTCTATACACACTCGTTCCCCTCCTGTATTACATATACATGTGTTCAGTGGTTCGTTAAAGTAAAACATTACTGACCGGATACACTGATTGTCCGGAGGGCGCCAGGCAGCGGATGGAGGCTCAGTGTGTCACCAAGTACAGCTTGGACACTCAAGCTACGTCTGCTCCATCCAGAGTTCGAATACCCCTACCTCTGCTCGGTCTAGAGGTCGAACACCCTCTCTCTATTCGGTCTAGAGATCGAACACCCTGTCTCTGCTTGATCTAGAACTCGAGACACCTTTTATTCGACCTGGAGCTAGGAGACCTCGGCTACCTCTGCTCGACCTGGTGCTCTGTGATACTCCAGCTTGGCACGGTGTTCGACCTCCATGTCTATCCCCTGCTCGGCCTGGCGGGCGTTGTCCTTGTGAGGCGAGCCTCTCTTCTCGCCGGGGATCCACGGACAAGGTATTAATTTCGCTGTACATGTATAAAACCGCAAGCGCGCACACGCGAGATATGAACACACACGCGAGACACACACACGCATGCCATACACACATGTGCGTATAGGCACAGATTAAGATAACATTCCGCCTTAAAAAGTTGTAAGTCAGGCTCTGACAGACGAAGAACAATCTTATCTAACGTCTTCCCCAGATTCTGGTCTCTCTGCGTGGCTCTCTACAACCTCTATACAACTCAGGACTCTGTACAACCTCTTTACAACTCAGAGCTCTATACAACTAATCAGACATTTTCAAACGACGCCCAGCAAAATTTTGTTTTATTTGTCTAAAAGCTCGTAACTGAGGGACATAGGTTCAATTCTCAAGCAGAAAAAAAACAGTTGGGCATGTTTTCTTTCGCCTAATGCTCTGTTTATCTAAGTGTAAATAGGTACCCGGGAGTTAGATAACTGTTGTGGTATGCATCCTGAGGATACGTCAGTACGTGGCTAAGGGTACACCGCGATAAGCTCAAGTACAGGTTTCTTGTCTCCGTCAACAGGATTATGTGGTGCTCGTAAATTATAAACGTTGAAATCCATCGTTCTGGGGGATAAAACAGCATCCACAAACACTTTGTATAAGGGATTTAATCTCGTGCAAATAGCCCTCAGTTGAGGGATTAAAACATTTTGTCAGGGAGAGCTGCATTAAGCGAGAGCTACGCTTGCATGCCCTGGGATCACCGCAGTGTTTGATCCATTGTGGTGGTGGAGTGAAGCATTCAGCGAGCCCTTTGTTTCGAGGAGGCCTCATTTGGTGGTCGGTGATCCCGGGGCTGTGTCGAGCGGCGGGTTGTGAAGCCTTGAATCATATGTGAATTGGACTAAAGGTGCACAAAACCTCGATCACCCATTACCAATTTTTGATTATACTTCGTGGCCGTAATATATAATCGACGCCAACTAGTAAAATACTGCTGTTATTAAGGAGCATTTTAGCAGCATATGTTGACAGTTAATCAGGTGGTGAACCTTTTGAATTTTTGACTCATCCCCTGTGAGGAAAACTGTAGTTTTAGATTTTTATCTATGCTGGGGGGGGGGGGGGATAGAACCCCGGTCAGGGACATATTTTGGTGTATGGACTAGATTCGAATCCAGGTCAAAGTGAGAGACGTGGATGTAAAATTGACATAAATAGGAGCCGCCACGTATGGGCCAATAGGCCTTTATCAGTTTCCTTAATTCTTATTTTCTTAGTTGGCGGATTGTGTTCGATGAGAAACGGAAAGTTTTCGTAGCTAACCAAACCGGTTTCACGCTCTCGTTTGAGACTTAAATCCCAATATAAATTGTCTCATGACCCGTATTAAGTCACCTTGTTGTCTCGAGGGCAATGGATGAAAAACTGGGTTTGTGAGGAGAAAAAAAGTTTTTCCTCTGAGATAAATCACGAAGCTCCCGGCTAGTTTCGCTAGTGATTAGTGAAGGAGCAATCCCCACAAGCGTGGTCCAGCCACTGGTTCATTATACGCAGTTGGCCACTGGGTCATTGTATGCTAAAACATTTTTAAATGAACTTGGTTTGGTTATTAGAATTATATATTTTCTGGTCATCCCATTTCAATCATTACAGTAATAGCAATTATATAGTGCGTTACTCGCTTTGTCAATTGGCGAAAAAATGTTTTAATCTTAAATGGCTTCGTTAGGAATCGATTATTCTTTGGGGTAGTTGGCTTGTTTCTCGCCGAGTCACCTCAGTAATACACTGAAGTGTTTACTTATTAAACCTTTTAAATCTCTTGATAAAGTTATCTCTATATTTTTTGTTATTTATTGATTTATATAAATCGTTGTACTCTTTTAGCTTGTGTTTTGATTGGTAATTTGCTGTTTTTTTTGTAGGATTGATGATCGAATGTAGACATTAAAACGTTACTACGTAAGAAAAATAAGTGAGGATGTTCGTTATAATTTTTTATGCTACTTAACCTCTTAAGAATAATATTTCCAAGAGGAAGATCTATGTAAATAGAAGCATGAGGCTGCTGCAGTATTATCGTGGACTCGCTAGGCTTCCGCTTGAGGGGCAGCGTAACCCTTAAAGTCTCCATTTATGCCATCCATTGAACTGAAGTGAGAAAGGAAAGTACAAAACACATTTATAGAATAAATAGAAAAGTATGACAAATAATTGAAATAATGATCAAACTTGGCGCGAAAAAGACATAAATCTATAATAACTGTGCAACTAAATAAACACGACCATCATATATGCAATATATAAAGACCGGCCTTTAACTGGAGGGATATACACAGGGAAAAGGGAACCCTCGCTTTTCGCTGTATAAACACTGAGAGTGTATTACCTACCCGAACTGTGTCCAAGCTTAAAGTATACTTGTTTGTTGACCATTAGCCCCCCAGAGGCTGATAGCACTTTATATAGTTACTCAGCGGGGCAGAAGCATGCTCCAGTAACGCTTAAATCAACATTAATTCGACGCTGATTCAGCGTTACTCGCGCATGTTTTATCGACTTAGTGACTGCTTGAATCATGACTCGGTTACAGTAGGAACGCTGGTACAACTCGACGCTCCGTGAACGACGTCGTTCCGTGAACACTCGTCATGAGAGACGACGTTGGCTACAGTTGCAGCTTCCCCATACGACATGCTCACCCTCCCAGTGTTCGACACCCGTGATGAATGATGCGTAGACGTCCCAGACTGGGAGAGCAACACCTGCCACAGATGTCACCGACTGGAACTGAGCAGCTGGGGCAGATGTTCCGGTCGAAGACTAAACACCTGGGCCAGGAACAGTGTTACGCTGAAGGACTCAGGGTCATGGATGGTTATAACAATACATGAACGCACGAAGGATATCAGAGAAATATGACACAACGTCTCCGTATGAGCTTCCAACTTGCATAAGTAAATTGTTCAAATGTCGCTTGTTATCATATGATTGCTCTGGTTATCAGTATATACATGCTGCCCTGATGTGCATGTATATCAGGGGAAAATGTATACTATGATAACGAAGAACGAAGCTAGTCAGAAGTCCTCTACGACACGTGGCTATCAGTTTGTCACAACGGCAAGTGGATATCCTGTGTGCGACGCAATCTAGCCATTTTTCCCCTTCCCTTTTAATCAGATTTAATCAAAATTAAATTAGCGTGCCCTAAAAATATTAAAAACCCAAAAAGTGCTTAGCTCTGGTCTGTTGTGAAGACTGTGTATGTGAGCCAAGTCTTCAGGTTGGACCGGGAAGTAAACTGTTATACAGGTTGGTTCCAGCTTCTTCATTTACCCGTGGTGCTACCTAGTCTCTCCGGCATGACGCCTTCTTTTGATAATTACTTACTTTATTTACCTGTTGGAAGATTGTCACATTAAAACTTTGATAACATTAATTAGAATATTTAAAATCAAAATAGATATTGAATAGGACTGGTTCTTGTAACCTACTTTACTTCGGTTTTAACATAGTCTACGCAGATGTTCTTATAATTAGACTTATAAATGTTTAATTAAGCTAACTAACACTATCATGGGAATAATGGTTACCTAGCTGTATATCATTGGTATGATAATATTAGTTAATTAATTATCATTAATTTTGTTTTTTAGTGATAACTATTGTTAAGACCCTTGAAAAATGCTTGAATTTCATTATGATTTTCCCAGTACTATGATAAAATCTTTGGAGCAGGACAGCGGGATCGAACAAACGTCCTGGGTTGCCCCAGACACCCGCCTGATCCTGTGAACCACGATATACTGAACAGTTATACAACCTGGCACCTGTCTGAAGCACCTATAGGAATTTGGAGGTAGCGAAGGAAGGACATTTTCAGGGGAAAGCGCCAAGCCATTACGACTATATAGCACTGGGAAGGGGTCAGGATAAGGATTTGGGATGGGACGGGGGGAAAGGAATGGTGCCCAACCACTTAGATGGTCGGGGATTGAACGTCGACCTGCATGAAGCGAGACCGTCGCTCTACCGTCCAGCCCAAGTGGTTGGACTTGGAGGTAGCGAGCTTGTGCCCAAAACAAAATTTGATATGCAACCAGCTCCGCGCCTCCGAATTGGTAGTGAGTTTGGGCGGACGCCAGGATGTGCAACTTTTAGTATATCGCGGTCCATGGGATAATACTCCCGCGTCTGGGACCACCCTGGACGCTCGTCCGAGGCACGCCTTGCTCCAGAAGATCTTTTCATAAATGCATCTCGTTACTGTGAGGTCGCCGGTTTAGTATTTGCTGCAGTAGCACTGGTCAGCATGCACTTGTGGGAATACATATATATTATTTTATTGATCCGTGTTTCAATTAAAGCTGCAATATCATGGTTTTTCACAGAGTACATTCAGTATTTTCTTCCCATTGTAACATAATACTTTGCACCCTAGCACCAGAAACCATAATTTTGAGAGAGAGAGAGAGAGAGAGTGATAGAGAGACAGAGAGACAGAGACAGAGAGAGAGAGAGAGAGAGGCAGAGAGAGAGAGAGAGAGAGAGAGAGAGAGGATGGAGAACAACCAGCAGGATAATACGTCATATCTTGGTGATAAATCAAGGATTTTAAATCTTTATATTTCAGCATTTAGCAGTCCAAGAGGCTTATTTAATAACTTTGAAGGGTTGAACACTGCTATACTCTTAATGTCATGTCGTAAGTGAGTGTAAACAATAACATGATCGTGTGATTTAAGCTTGAATATCATAAATGTTCACATTAAAACTTGTGTTATCGTACGCTAACTTTTGTGTGACTGACTTCCTCTCCAATATCGTCAGGGGACGGCGTCTCAGCTGACAGTTCGTGTTTAAGTTGCTTAGAAAAACATAGAATGTGTTGTTCTGGCTAATTGTATCAGTTATAGATATTAGTGTAGGTCGTACCGCAACCGCACGGTGCTGGGTTCGATGCTCGGGCAGGGAGAAGGATGTTCCGGCGAGGTTCCTTACACACGATGCTGTTGGTCACCTAGCAGTAAATTAGGTACCTTGGAGTTAGTCGACTGCTGTGGGTTGCATCCTGGAAGATATCCAATCATTGGGAAACAGGATGCCTAGATAACTATTTCCGCCTTGTCGACAGCAAAACATATATATTTGTTATTTTACTGATATTTACAAGTGTTCTTACATTCTTGTTCAGCCACTAGTACGCGTAGCGTTTCGGGCAGGTCCTTAATCCTGTGTTCCCCGGAATACGACCTGCCAAATCGTTTAATAACCAGGTACCCATTTTACTGTTGGGTAAACAGAGGCTACAGTTATGGATTAACGTCCAGTAAATCCTTCCCGGCCAGGATACGAACCCAGGACAAAGCGCTCGCGAAACGCCAGGTGAGTGTCTTACCACTACGCCACGGGGACTGTATGTCTCCGAGAACAAAACATAAGACATAAAACATAAGAAAAAAACATAGGAAGATGGGGCTTATCCCCGAAAACATATGTAGTAAAACATATGTAAAAGCAGGCAAAGGCCACACACACAAATGAGAAACCATATCTAGCCTCAAGTTGACTTACATATATATTCATTTAATAATCTTGTTTCATTATTTTCTGTAAATATTATGTCTCTCAGATTATGATGGGGTGCGGCAGGGCGGCCCCTGCCTGGCTGCAGGTTGTGGGCGGCCTGTGGGCAGTGTGGGCGCTGGTGGCTCCCCGCCCAGTGGGCGGCTACAACCTCTCTCCCGCCCACTCCAGGAGGATGGACGGTCCGCCAAACTCACATTTCGGGTTCAGCGTCGCCCTCTGGTCGGACGACGCCAGTGTTAAGAGGTAAGCTGTGTGACGGTCTGTGTGACGGGCTGTGTGTGACGGTCTGTGTGACGGGCTGTGTGTGATGGTCTGTGTGACGGTCTGTGTGACGGTCTGTGTGACGGGTTGTATGACGGTCTGTGTGACGGTCTGTGTGACGGGTTGTGTGACGACAACACATCACTAGTGAGAAGATGCAGAGAGAGAGAGAGAGAGAAAGAGAGCTACACACAACAATATACAACTAAACATTCTACTGGGAAAATTAAGACCAAGATTGTCCTCCATAATCTCTGGGAAAACTGGGAATGTTATTGAGAAAATGTAGTCCAAATAGAAGGAACGTGAAAGGAGAGATAAGGATAAGTAATATAAAGGAAGAGTGAAAGAAAGGCTTTAGAACAAGAGCAACAGTGATTGTCTGTGGCACCACACTCACTATCTGTGGCACCACGTGCACTGTCTGTGGCACCTCAGGCACTGTCTGTGGCACCACAGACACTGTCTGCGGCACCACAGGCACTGTCTGTGGCACCACAGGCACTCACTGTCTATGGCACCACAGACACTCACTGTCCCAGCTTCTTCCTCCACATGAACTCATCATTTACGCAGTAACTCTGAGGCCAGTCTGTGTGATGAGTGTTGGTGGTGTTCCCCAGGGTGGTGGTGGGAGCCCCACGCGGTAGGAACGGCACCTCGGGGCGAGGGCAGGTCACCTTGGGCAACATCTTCTTCTGCGACGTTGACGGACCCGTTGTCTGTCGACCTGACGCCAGGCTCCCCACCGTCTCCACAGCTGGTGAGTCCTGACGTCTCCTGACACCGTCACAACAGTGTAACAGTCTGAGCCGTTTAAGATAGGTGGCTTGAATTGAAGGTAGTGTGGATACGCCCTTGAGCAAAACATGCAGTGGAGTGGTAGTTCTGCCTTGGACAGTTGGGACGGGTTCATTCCTCAGGAATTAGAGCAGAGATGGGGAATCAAGAAACACAAGCCTTAGGTCAGGTCGCCAGGAAGAGGCCGGTCTCTTCCCCCACCAAGTCTCACCCCCCCCCCCCCCCCACCTTCACCCTCCCTCTTCTCCAAGACTTGGTGTTAATTCAGTAATGTAGAGAAATTTAAGTTATCATTCAATATTGTATTTTATAATTTATCTGCTCAAATATCTAGATAATTTCCCAATTGTTTTGGAATAATAATTAAGTCAGCTTAAGTGACCAGTACATGATTAATTTATTAATCATCTTTGAAGATTAATTTGGCAACTAAGCCTAGGTCAGTCTTTCAGCTTGAGCAAAGCTGAGAGAACAAAAGTCAGGAACAAGTCAGTTCTTGACTTGTCCCAGTCAGGAACAAAAATTTTGGTCAAGAACATAAATAAATCAACAAACAAAATCTTGACAATTAGGCATCATAAATATGAACTATAATTGATGACGGGACTATTAAAGATGGCGTGACTATATGATATAACATGACCAATTATGATCATTTATATTATCATCAATTATATATTATACATAATAAATAATATTATATATATTATATAATCTAATTATATAATCCTAGAATCATTATTATATCACAGTGTTTACTTTTCTAATTCTATTTGCGTTAACTGTGTCTTTTATTAATAATAAAGCTTTCAAGTACATGTTTTTCAACGATAAATACACGTCATATAAATTATGAGAATAAACCCAGTCATTCGGATGGCTTAAATCTCTTTAATGAATAAATATGGCTTTAGAGATAATTTTTATAACATATATTATAGTAATTGAGTGAATTGTTTATGAAATATATTTTATGAGGAAAGCAAGGAAACTTTAGAGGAAATATTAAGAACTCATCTTGATGAAAACAACAATTTAATCATCTGTGTGTGTGTATGTTGTCAGACTTCAGCGAGGCGGCTCTGAACGTCCTCGGGGATCCGCAGGTGACAGCGGAGCTGGAGGAGAAGAAGGCTGGGTTAGGGAGGCCTAAGAACGTCATGGGATTTGGTCATTCTTTGTCTACACTGAAGCAAGATGTGTCCCTCCTCGCTGTGAGTAGTTGTTGTCCTTAGTGTGGCCCATCCTGCATGTTATTCTGGGTGTGGCCCATCCTTGTGGCCTTACATGTATGTTGTCCTGAGTGTGGCCCATCCTGTGTTGTTCTGAGAGTGGCCCATCCTTGTGGCCTTATCTGTATGTGTTTGCGGGCACTTGAGCCTCATCTCTGGTAATTTCGAACCCTTCCAAGGCCGCCTGGTTTACTGCCACCTCTCCTAGCACAGGGACATCACCTCGTTCTATTGTGGAGACCTCCTGGAATCTCTTTTCTTTGTCATTCTCTGTGTACCTGTCCTCACCGGTTCTTAGTTTCATCATCTGTTCCTTTCCTCCTGATGTGACTGTAGAGCAGCTTTGGTTCGGACTTGGCTTTATTTGCTATATAATTTTCATACTTTTTCCTCTGCTTTTCTTCTCACACTGAGGAATTCCCTCTAGAGGAATATTTTTTTGTGTCCTCTCATATTATTTAGCAGTTGGCTCTTCCTTGCTAGAATTTCCTTTTTCGTGGTCTCGTTTGTAAACACTATATTAATCAGGCGGTCTCTGTCCTTGTTGTTCCACCCTAACTTGAAAACCTTATCAATGCTTTGTTAAACCCCTTCCATCTGTAACCCCTTTAGTATTTCTTTCACTACCACTCTGTCCTTACCATTCCATTCTGTCTTACTGGAGCCGTTCTGTTCTTTAATTTTCTTATCACTGCCCAACTGCTGCAACTGATCTTTTTCTATCCAGCAGCTGACTAGTGCACCTTGCTGCTTCCTGTGAGGGAGCTGCTTTCATGGCTACTTCCTTCGCTGTGGACATTGCTTCTGAGCTCGTTTCTCGGCATTTCTGCAAATGTTGCATGCACAGTGGCAGTCCCTTCCATCGATACATTTTCATCTTCTTTTGGGAAGATTATCTGATGCTGAGCTTGAGTATTGTTCTCTTTGAGGCTTCTTATCTCATCCTTTACTGCTATCAGCTCGCTTTGTAGGTTGCTTATTGTATTCCTCATTTCCCGCATCTCCCTCCTGGTGTCCTCCCAAGCTTGGGCAAACATTTCCTTCATTGGGTCACTCTGTGTGTATGTGTTTGTTTATAATGTTTACCACAATAATAATGATATCACCACCTCTTCTCACTATCACCCTAACTCACCTACCATCATCATCATCACAATCATCCCTCACTGCCAGAACCTCCCCCGCCCCTCCGTAACAGCACCACTTCCAACTACCCAGCAGCCACACACCTCCTCCCTCTCTATCAACACCACCACGACTATCCACATCCTTCATTAATAATTTCTACCTTTGTCACCAAGACTAATAGCCATTAACAAGTATGGAGTCAACCTCTACCACATCACTGCCTAATGCATTCCATTTATCAACCACTCTGACACTAAACAAATTATTTCTAATGATCCTTCTCCTTACCCCACCCCCTCTACCCCAGGCGTGTGCCCCCCGCTACCCAAGGTATGAAAGTGCCAGTGTAGAGGTTCGAGGGGCATGTTTTGTAAGGACAAGTCCGGACTCAGACCCTAAGACTCACCTGCCCTTTCCCCGTAAGTCCACTCTTCCTCACATTTGTTTACCTCATATAATCGTTTGAAATATCTAGTTATATTATCTTTCATTAAGAATTAGTTACTACGTAAGTGTGAGTACTGACTTGACGTCTGGTGTGTGTGTGTGTGTGTCAACACTGACTTGACGTCTGGTGTGTGTGTGTGTGTGTGTGTCAACACTGACCTGACGTCTGGTGTGTGTGTCAACACTGACCTGACCTCTGGCGGTAAGTATGACAACACTGACCTGACGTCTGGAGGTAAGTATGACAACACTGGCCTGACCTCTGGAGGTGAGTATGAAAACACTGACCTGACGTCTGGAGGTAAGTATGAGAACACTGACCTGACCTCTTGCGGTAAGTATGACAACACTGACCTGACAGCTTTACTCACCGTCAAACACTATATTCACTTCTCACTGTCAATCGACCCATTTGGTTCTTGTCTATCCCAGATCGGACCCCCATCTTGAACACAATCCAGAACGCCATGTTGGGCTTCAGTGCTGCTCTGGACGATACGGTGAGCCCCCACGACACCTGTTACAGGTGTCTCTGGTAGGGATACTTGTCTTTGACATTATAGATGTGAAAATCCCTTATTGTACAGATGTGAAAAGAACTTTTCAGTACAGATATGTAAGTCTCTCATAATATAAGTGAAGATTTCAGTAATACAATCCCTAACAGGACAGGTATACAATGCCTAATTATTAAAGTGTGCAAACAAGAAGCCCATTACAACAGTGCTTGCTCACGATAATGGAGGATTTAGCGATACACGAACATAACAAATGTTTTGGTAGTGGTTCTTCACTGGTGTCCGTGTCACTCATTGCAAACTTTGCATATTGCAGGGTAGTTATGTGGTGATGGGGGGACCGACCGCTTTCAACGGCGAAGGTGAGTGAGTCTACCCCAGGAGCTAGAGTCCAGCCCAGGAGCCAGAGTCTAGCTCAGGAGCCAGACTAACTATAAAGTCAAATTCTTACCATAGAGCCAGACTCTAACAATAGAGCTTGAGTCTAACCAAGGAGCTAGAATTTAACCATAAACTGATATAATTATTGTTTTAAGATTTTCGTTTATCTATTAACACATTTTTGTTCCTGTTGATCCACCTGCTATTGCTGCTCCTGCGTCCTCCCTGGCAGGAATGGTATTCTCAAGCTCTATCAAGGCCAGAGGAGGGCGCCCCGCGAACCGTTTGTCAAGCGGTCTTCAGGAGCCCAAGAATCTGGACCACACCGACTCCTACGAGGGCTGGGCGCTGGTGCTCGGCAACTTTGACAACGGGAGCCACTCCATCGCTGTCTCCACCGTCAATTATGGCAGTTACATCGGCAGGGTGAGTCGTCGTCTGCCGCTGACTGTGTATTGTGTCTCCCCGGGGGGCAGGTCTCTGCCATTGTTGTTGCTTTTAATTTAAATCGTGAACATTTTGTCACAGTTGTACCATGGACTCACTCTCTCTGTCCCCCTGTTATATCAACTCACTCAGCACCCCCCCCCCAACTTGTCACTACCATCTCACCACCACTACCAGTATCACAATCCTCACCAGTACTACTGTCTCACCACCACTACCACCACCCTTACCACCCCCAAATCAATGACTTAAGTATTCGGACGCCAGAGGGATTTAGTCCGAATCTAGCCTAGTACCTAATCTAACCCAGTAATCCCAAGATGCCAGAGGGATTCAACCCAGTAATCCCAAGACGCCAGAGGGATTCAAGAGAGTAGTCCCCAAGGCATCTCTCAGTCAACTACTGTGACCCCAACTTGCCTGCAGGTGAACATCTACCCGAAGGCGATGACAGCTAACATCCGGCCAATATACACAGTGTACGGGCAGGAGGTGGGGGCGCACTTCGGCTACTGTCTGGGGTCAGCAGACGTGGACGGGGATGGCGCCGCAGACCTCCTAGTGGGAGCTCCTCTGTCTGCTGGAGGAGTGGCAGGCTCCCTCCTTCCTGACGCCGGCAAGGTTTATGTCTATTACGCTCCCATGGTCAAGGTAAGTCCATGGTGCTCTTGGCGAATGCTGTGGTGATTGTTACTAGAATACTCAGTTAGCAAGCACTTTAACTGTGGTATTGTTTTACGTCTATGAGGACGTAATTGCTTGTTGTAGTCCCCCCCCCCCCCTTATCTTAAATGTATGTGGTATACGGGAAGCTGTTCAACTGGCTTGCTTCTCTGTCAATGGTCTGTTATTCAAATAAGATACGGTTCTAAATAGCCTTTCTGGCTTGGTGCCTTTCTATAGTTATCTGAATAACCATTTGACTTGTGTCTTAACCTTGTGATATTATCGCCGCACTAAGGACAATTGAGACTCGTAGAGCCGTGTAATATTTATTTAGCGTGAAAGGACTACGAGTTTAGAGGCAGTGTGCTGCTCTGGGCAGGCGAGGAGAGGTCCCAGGGCTCTGGGTGAGGTGTAGTGAGCGTGGGTTCGTATCCCATTGTCGGATACAGAAAACCTGCTCCGCTTATGAAGGTCTTTCTAGGAAAGCATCGTTTAAGTCCAAAGTGGCTATTTACTGCTGAGAGAACAGCGCAAAGCGGCTGAGAGCTGACTGCGTTGATCACAAATTTGAAGTAAGGTTATGTGAACGGTTTTGATATTAATGAATAAACAATAGAGTCCAGGACACTATTTATATTTAATTGCTTTCATTAAAATGTAAATGTGGTACCACGGTCTGCCCTCGTGACAGCTCAGGTTTTTTGTTTTGCTTGACGTCCCTGTAGCAGCGTGATGTGCTCTCAGGGAGCCTAGTGTGGGACCTTATTCCTACTTATTCTTACGTACTCCGACCTGTTGTGAAAAGGATTTATTCATTACTAAATATTTATTCTTTTTCTTGTCATATATATAACGTTATGTTATTTTAGACGTTTAAGAGGAACGAAAACTATTTAGATATTATTTTAAAGTTATAGTTTACTTATTTAAAGACAACTTCTCGATTGTTTTGAAGATCATTGCTTGAACAGGATTTGTAATTTCCTGCTCCACATGCATGGTGGGACACCTGGGGTCATAATTGACGACCAGGGGACCTCCGGACACCTGCTCTGCCTGGGGGCTGCTGAAACCCGGGACGCGAGTTGACCATTGGGGCTCGATACTACGGTCAGGCATCTCTATTATACGACCCGGACTGATACAAAGCCTAGTGACCTGGAGTGCTATCGTGGCGTAGTGTAAATCTAGCTGCCTCCTCTTCTACCGGAGGTCAGCCGGAGACGTCGTAGCGTTCTTGAACCCACTAAGAGTTTATAGAACGCTTCACGCCTTATCGTCTGGGGTCACTAGGTACTGATAGCCTTCCTGCTGGCTGTGTGTGTGTGTGTCGGATGCTCGCCTCCCCGTGGGTCACCAATGGGTCACCAAACACCTGCCCAGCAATGTGTTTTATCTGCAGAAAGGTACAGTCGTCGGCGGAAAACTACTGTAACTTTAACAACGACAGGCGACGTGTATAAAGCCACAAGGCTTTAAGTTGTGCCCTACACGACATCCGTCACTTGTGACGTCGTTGCTCTTAAATCAATAAGAAAAAACAACACATTTATGGAGATTATTTTACATGTAATGTGGATATATAGAATAAGATGTATAGTTGTGGTGCTATTTCTCGTGAGGGTCAAGTCTCTATCCACAGTATAAGCTGCATTAAGCGAGTTCATTCAGTGCATTAAGGTTTGAACAAGTAAAATGATACAAGATTCATTTACTATCAGTTAAATCACAGGAGAGTGAAAAGTAATTTAGTTACATCATGTAATGGTCCAGCTAACAAAGCTGTTATCACAACAATTTTATCCACATTAGATACAATCATAATATTTTTAACTGAGTTATAAAGAAAGCTGTGACGCGAGCAGCAGGAGTGAGATAAGTCTAGCGTAGTTCACGGACATAGCTCTGCCTCCCACTCAACCTAAACTACTCAGATTAAACCTATCAAAGCCCAAACACCAAGCTAAACAATTTGAGTAGACATTACTGCTAGGACTGGAGATCTGGGGGGGGCAAAAAAAAAAATAAAAGGTTGAGAACCACAGGTCTATAGAAGGAGTCGGGGAATATGAAAGGCAAATATGTATATCCTTATTGGCTGACACTATAAAGATACACCTGCTGTAGTTAGTAAAGCAACCGTTAAACTCGGATGAATACCTGCGAATAGTGAGCTTTATGAGGGGTAACGGTGATCGCAGGAATGGTAATACTGCACGCAAGGGACCCATGATGCTAGTGTAATGTACATGGGCATGGAGACAATATATCCCAATATATTTATAGATCAATTCTTTCCTTAATAATCGGAATGTACAATCTTTGAAGGAGGGTAGAAATAGCCTAAGCTACTCTATCCTTTTGAGATGTATTTTATAGTCTCGGTAAACGTACTTGAACTTGATGGACAACCTTTCAGTAACCAGGAAATGTCTCACATTAAACCTCTTCTGTTATTATGACTATTAAAACCACCATCTTTTGTGATGGGCCTCTTTATTTCATGTGTATAGGAAATGGTGAATTATCTCTCCCTACGATGGGCTCACCATAGCCCGTACTACTTGGAACTTTTTGTTCCGAGTAGCTGAATCTAAAACAACAACAACTACCTCTCCCTCCTTCTCTTCCCTCACCCCACCTCTCCTTCCTCACCACATCTCTCTTCCTTCACCACACCTCTCCTCCCTCACCACACCTCTCCCCCCTCACTACACCTCTCCCCCTCAGGCCGTGGACAAGCGCCCACCAACACAGTTGACGGGGGTGGAGGCTTGGGGTCGCTTCGGGGCCGCCATTACTTCCCTGGGCGATATTGACCAAGACGAATATCATGGTCAGTATTACACACACACACACACACCGTTCACTGTGTACTACACAGCCTCCTCTGCAGCACTGAAAATATTGTATAATAAAGTATTAATCATGACTGAGTGTAGCAAAATATATACATAATAAAGATGGGAAATAGAGAAAAGATATGACGAAGGATAATAAAGTGTACAATTATAACATAAACTGATGTGACATAAATGTTTCAGACATTGCAGTAGCAGCGCCTTATGCAGGTGTGAACGGACAGGGCGCTGTTTATGTCTTCAACGGCGGAGTGGACGGTCTCCGTCTACCCCACTCACAGGTAGGACGGTCCCCGTCTACCCCACTCACAGGTAGGACGGTCTCCGTCTACCCCACTCACAGGTAGGACGGTCCCTGTCTACCCCACTCACAGGTAGGACGGTCTCCGTCTACCCCACTCACAGGTAGGACGGTCCCCGTCTACCCCACTCACAGGTAGGACGGTCCCCGTCTACCCCACTCACAGGTAGGACGGTCTCCGTCTACCCCACTCACAGGTAGGACGGTCTCCGTCTACCCCACTCACAGGTAGGACGGTCCCCGTCTACCCCACTCACAGGAACCGCTTACGATAGCTGTCTACCCACATAGGAAGATATAGTGACATATACATATATTAGACTGTTTTGTACCTTCATCTGACTTAAATTATTATGCCCTGTATATACGTTTGATGTATACATATGTGAATGCTTGTGTATAGCTGCAGTATACATGTTTACATTGGCACTGTAATATACATATCCCGCAGGTGATAGAAGCGTCCATTTTCTCGGGCATGATGCGTGGCTTCGGCTTCAGCTTAGATGGCGGCCTCGACATCGATGACAATGGCTACCCAGACCTCATTATTGGTGCCGTGGAATCGGACACGGCCTTGCTGATAAGGTAAATTATTGATAGCGGTTTATGTCTGTTATCGTGTTAGTGTATATTTGTTGACTTAAGTTTGTTATGTTAATACAGATATAATCTAATTAACTTATCTACCATTTTGTGTCTATTATTTCTCCTCCTCCCATTGGATCATATCCTGGTGCCCATTGGGTGATGCCCCGGTGCCCACTGGCTGGTGCCCCTGGTGCCCACTGGCTGTGTCCTGGTATCCACTGACTGTGCCCTGGTGTCCACTGGCTGTGCCCCTGGTGCCCACTGGCTGTGCCCCGGTGGTGGTCAGGTCAGCGCCGGTGATCAGGTTGGTAGGCAGTGTGACCTTCGCCTCAGAGACGATAATGGCCGAGGACAACAGCTGCGAGGTAGAGGCCGCGGGGTACAGGTCCTTCAAGGGCGTCTGCTTCAACCTCGAGGTCGACCTCACCTACGATACCCACAAGAAGTTCAACGATCTCAGTAAGTACATGACAGCCACAGGACGGTCAACGACATGATGTATGACAGACACATGACGGTCAACGATATGTGCGAATGACAGCCACAGGACAGTCAACGATACGAGTGTATGACAGCCACATGACGGTCAACGATATGTGCGAATGACAGCCACAGGACGGTCAACGATATGAGTGTATGACAGCCACAGGACAGTCAACGATATGAGTGTATGACAGCCACATGACGGTCAACGACATGTGCGTGACAGCCACAGGTCGGTCAACAATATGAGTGTATGACAGCCACAGGACGGTCAACGAGATGAGTGTATGACAGCCACAGGACGTTCAACGACATGAGTGTATGACAGCCACATAACATTCAATGATATAAGTGTACGACAACAACAGGGTTCAATAGGCGGTAATTCTCTTTCACCTGACGAAAGTGTCCTGTAATGAAATGGCTAAATTAATTACATCATGTCACAAATTACATCAATATTTCGATACATGTCTTAGAGGTGAAATTGACAGAATTATTGAGTTAAAGTCCGAAGGGTTTCCATTACAGTTTTCACGGCTGTGATGGTGTAATAGTTTATATGGTAACGTCAGATTCATCGCCACCACCACTACCATACCCTAGTCTACCACAATTCACCACAATAGGGACTATATCATCAACATTACCAGCAGCACCACCACCACAGCCACCAACACCTCAGTCATCACCACCACCACCTATCACCACCACAACCACCATTACTATCACTATACACACAGGGATGCAGTTCAAGATCGTGCTGAAGGGACCTGAGGACAACTCACTGTTCGGATTTAAGATCAACAATGACCACAGGTAATATAATCCGAACACCTGTTAAATGAACTTTTTTGAGTTTAAAACAGTAATAATACCAATATTAATAAATAGCAATGATTTAATTAGCAATAATAAGTAAAAACAAGTGGTGTGTAGAATAATAATAACAATAATAATGAATAATGAGAAAATCAGTTGAAGCTATGATGAGAATTCGAACCTACACACTAGGTATTCCCAGGCATACGCCCTAAAGAACTCCTCATGGCTTCTATTGATTTCTGTGTGCAATAATAATAATATGAGGAAATAGCCGAAGCATACAGACATATGTAAATGAACTTGTAACATCATAAGACGTTATCTGGTGTTTACAGCTCTGCAGCTGTATGGAATATGTAGGTCTACCATGGCCCTACCCTGTCTAGTCTGACGACAGCCTCTCAGTGGCCTAGAAGTGAGACACTGGAAAGAGGGATCTTCAAGGCATCGTTGAGAGATAAAAAAGACAATTAGCTCCAAGGAATATGACTTCAGACAATCGCCAGTTACAGTTTTCAATGATTGTGATGTCGAGGTTCTGTCACGTCTCTTGTGCAAGACGTCATTTGGCTGCTCATCTTGTACGCCATTATCACCCGCCGGGGTATTTAATTCTGCGGCTGGTACATAGTGCCCAGGGTATGGGCACCATCACAGGTTGACAAGACAACCCTTGCCCCCATAGGCCAACAACTCTGCAAAAATAATTAGATGTTAATGAATTAACTGAAGCAGCTACAAGACAAATGACAAGTTGGATAACAAGAAACTTTGGAACAAAAGTTGTCATACCAATGATGATATTTTTTAAGACACTAGTATTCTCTAGGGTGGAAGATATGTATATGAATATATACACATAGGATCATAAATATTCTTTCGTACAGACAAACACAATAGTTGTCTTTGGTTATATTGCTGTAGTTTGAATTATTTTTGTACCTGCAATTATGTATTACAGGTATGCGCCAGTGCGCACTGTCAACTTCAGAGACAAGCGCAGTCCCTGGTCGGTCCAGGCCTTCTACAAGGTCAGTAGTCATCTTACATAATGACTGGTCAAGGGAAGTCTTTATTTTAATCATTAGTTTTATTCGAGTTTTTTTTAAATTTATTGATTAATGGTTATTTATTTATGAAACAATTTATGAATTAATGTGTACCTTTTATGGTCGTCTGGTTTATTCGTTTAAGTGAGGAGGAGGATTTAAATTTTGTTGATTGATGTGCCACGTCTTGATAACACAAGAATGTTTGAGTCACACTCAGGATGCAGAAGCAACACCTTGTGGACATCAGGGATGCTGAACTCTTCATCAAAGAAAATAAAAAAACATTTGAAGACGAGTCTAGACATTGCAGCCATCAACCACTATAGCTACCTCTTCTAAATTAATACTTACAAAACATCAGTAGTAACACATAATCCGTCTCTGACCTGACACAACCTTCGCCTCACTAACCTCTAACCTCCTCCGTTTTGCTCCTTCATAACCACTACTGATGTGTATCTTTGTCAAGTCTTATGAAGTCTTATGGGCAAAACATCATCTACAAAACAAAGTCTTATCTCACGTTTTCTTTCTCAACAATATTGCCAGCACTTTGACTCTCTGAAACCTTTATATATGCTTATAAGTTCATATAATTACTCGTATATTTTGTGACGTGTTGGTGGCAGCGAGTGAGGTCCAACATCGGCCAGAGCCTGAGTGCCTCCGTCACTGTGAGTCTAGTTCCTGCTGCTGACGACGGGAAGGACGAGGTAACGATAGTTCCCCCGGTGCTAGACGCCGCCAGCGCCACCTTCACCACCAACACTACACTTCTCTGCCACGACAACACCACCTGCTTCGCCCAGCCCGACCTGCAGATAGTTGCCTACACGTAAGTGATTGTCTCTCTCTACTGTTCTCCGGCCGTTTGCTGATTTTATTATCTCTCTCTCTCTCTCATTCTCTCTCTCTCTCTCTCTCTCTCTCTCTCTCTCTCTCTCTCTCTCTCTCTCTCTCTCTCTCTCTCTCTCTCTCTCTCTCTCTCTCTCTCTCCCCCCACCGTCAAGTCGCTTAAATAATGTTGTCTGCTCACTCTTCTTTCGAGCAGACGCCCGGTGACGTTGGGGAAGGACTTGGTGGAGGTGGAGGTGGAGCTTACAGTCAAGGACGACCCCGGCTACAAGGTGGAGGTTGAGATCCGCCATCCAGAGGGACTCGAGTTCCAGCGGGTGGAGGGGGAAGGGAGGATCCCCTCCTGCAGTTATCATCAACTCGTCAACCAGATCGCCGACTCCCTCACCTGCATCTTTGAATTCATTGACGCTGATGAGATGGTGAGTCGATGGTGTAAGCTGAAGACACAGCAGAGATGGTGATCAGTTGCTGCCGAGAGCAATTATATTCTTTCCTGGAATAATTCACTTAATTAACTACTCTCTCTCTTACTTACCGAGCTAATAACACCAAAATAGTCAACCTTCCACATACACATATGAGCGGCAGTGACAAAGATTGCGGGCTATTCATGCCCGTGCCTCCTCTTGGGTGGCTTAATCTTCATCAATCAATAACAAAGAGAAGAGTGACAACCGTCACCCCCATCCTGGGGCGTCTGACGGCTTGGCGCCAAGTGTTACCTCTTGCATAACCTTGCCCGGGCCAGCCTCGTTCCGTGCTGTGATTGGCTAACAACTTGGCCGCCTCATTTTGACCTGTCAATTATCTGACCACCTGTCTACTTTGTGTAGCTTCCGGGGATCACAGCCCCGCGGTCCGGTTTCTGTCTGGCCTGGACCACTGCCTCGGGCCCTCTTTCTCTCTCCCGCCAAAATGGGGATGACCTGAACCCAAAATTTAGTTATTTAACTTTTTAGACATATGTCTCAGGTCAGGGCGCTTGTACGCCAAGTTCCACACCCCAACACTGGGTGAGCGAGGCAGGGTAGGCCCCCAACACTGGTAGTGAGGCAGGGTAGGCCCCCAACACTGGTAGTGAGGCAGGGTAGGCCTCCCAACACTGGTAGTGAGGCAGGGTAGGCCCCCAACACTGGTAGTGAGGCAGGGTAGGCCCCCCAACACTGGGTGAGAGGCAGGGTAGGGCTCCAACACTGGTAGTGAGGCAGGCTAGCCCCCCCCAACACTGGGAGTGTAGCTGCCGTGTTAATGCTCTTCTCCCTCACTACAGGAAAGCTTCACTCTGCACTTCGCGTACGACGCGGCGCAGATGTTGGCGTACTTGACCTCCCGCTCCTCCTCCGCCCTCCAGCTGACCCTCGGCGTCACCAGCGACACCGAGGCGGAAACTAACGCCCACAACAACCACGTCACCGTCAGCGTTCCCGTCGTCCTCAAGGCCATCCTCTACACCAAGGCGTGAGTGACAGAGAGAGAGAGAGAGAGAGAGAGAGAGAGAGAGAGAGAGAGAGAGAGAGAGAGAGAGAGAGAGAGAGAGAGAGAGAGAAAGAGAGAGCAAGAACAAACAAAACCATTCCAATTGGTTTCAAAGGTGGGCCTCAGATGACAGGTTGGTCACCTTCTTCCTTCAGGTATTCTGTCCTGGAGAGCGCTACGGTGGTGGTCAACCAGACGACTTCCAGCCAGGAGCTGCAGAAGGCCAAGAAGGATCCCGACACCTCCTTTCCGGTCAACAAGCTCGGGCCTCATCTCCTGCACGAGTTCTCTCTCACCAACCGTGGCCCGAGTCCCGTCTTCGGGGCCAGGGTAAGTCAGGGCAGCATAGGTCACCAGGGCAGCATAGGTCACCAGGGCAGTATAGGTCACAACCTTGTCGGGTCAGGGATAGTTAGGGTGAGACAACACAAGGTCACATCGCAGACTAACCCCGAGTCTGAACATCAGAGAAAGGCAAGTAACATTTGAGAAGACTTTTGCTCCGTCAGTCAGACCTGCGTCAGGAGAGTTCTGACGGCTGGAGTATGTGCCTTTTTGGAGAGTTACAGCTGCGTCAGGAGAGTTCTGATAGCTGATGACTGGAGTATGAGACGTCCTGGAGAGTCACAGCTGCGTCAGGAGAGTCCTGACAGCTGATGAGCCGTCCTGGAGTGTCAGAGCTGGAAGGTCAGTTCATTGACGGCTTGGAGGTCCTGGAAGCTGTAATTCAGTTCATGCGGTGGCTTTGAGGGTTTTGTAGAAACAGGCGAGGTTGACCAGCTCTTCCCTTTCCCCAGCTGGTGTTCCAGCTGCCTCTCTACCATGATGACCAGCTGCTGACTTACTGTTCCCTCCCCCAGCTGGTGTTCCAGCTGCCTCTCTACCACGATGACCAGCTGCTGACTTACTCTTCCCTTTCCCCAGCTGGTGTTCAAGCTGCCTCTCTACCACGATGACCAGCTGCTGACTTACCACATGGAGCAGCCCACCGTCATCCCGTCCCAGGTCACCTGCTCCATCCTTCCCGCCAACCCTTTCCACCTGCAGGTAGTAATCAACGTTCTTCACACAAAGTCCTTTTGGCGTTTGAATTATATTTTTATTAATAATCCATCAAATTTAAGTTGACGAGATGCAAATACATTGTGTGTCTGGGGTTACTAATATACTACATTTATTTAAGACATGTTGCTGTTCCTTAAAACATTCTTCAGATGACTGTCTAAATTGTCGTCAAAGTCCACCTTGTTCAAGCTTAAAGCTGAAAAGTAAATTGCAGTTGATATACGAAAAGCATAGAGTCTTATCTATGAAAAATTTCAGTAGAAGATATTATTGGTTTGTTTAGAATGACTTGTAAGATATGATGACTGCCTTGACGTCTGTAACTACTCTCACCTGCATGTTGAGCCTACCATACCTTACCTTGAGGTGCTTCCGGGGCTTAGCGTCCCCGCGGCCCAGTCGTCGACCAGGCCTCCTACCTGTGACATTTGATGCTATGTGCTATTACTACTACTGCTATTAATACTACCATCACAGTTGCTGCTTCTACCACAACTACTACTATTGTTTATACTTCAGAAACTTCTACCAATGTTATCACAACACTTCTACTACTACTTCAATCACTTCATAACCATCTCAATACTACAAACACAATATGATACTGATATCGATACCTTCCTGATGAGCTCAAACACTAAATTTCCTTTCTCCATGTTCAGCCCTCCGTCGCACAGGAGACTGGCGTGTTTAAAACCACAGACTCTGACTCTACCACCGTCGGGCCTGACAACACCACAGTCTTCCCTGTCACCAGCTTCATACCCCAGGACACTCTCACTGACGGGGCTAATGCCACCGACGGTCGAGGTAAGACAATAACAGCTTCACACTCCAGGACACACTCGCTGTTGAGAGTAAGATTTGATTACAAAACAGCGATGTGGTGCTGTTGTGCACAACAGCAATGACATTGTGGAATATTTCAACCGTGATGAGTGAGTGAGGCTCATTATTCCATTGTTTCCTGTTGCACTTTCGCCTCATTTGAAGACTCCAGCGACGTTCCCACATTTCAGATCTTGAGGAAATGTTCCCTGGACTAATGAGTATCTAAAAAAAGGAGAGTTTCGGTGGAAATCACAAGTCAGCGGTATCAATAGTCCACTTATGTCAACATAAATAACTTCACTATCTATGTCTTGCAATAAATAGAGCAAGCTCATTGGCAGAGTGTTGAGGTCAATACCCAGTATGTGTAAATTCTGGCAGCTTTATTTCTTATAAGTGCAGAACCCTTTACAACACCACTCCCACAGTACTTTCCAGGGCACATTGACTCACACCCCACTGCCTACCAGATAAAAAAAAACCATTGGCCACCCGTACTCACTACCTTCTAGATAATAACACAGCTGGTCAGTCGTACATGCTGTCGTCAAGGTACACACAGACATAGATTCCACAAACAGTCTTTTTCCAGAGTGATAGCCACTATGTAACGTTACAGACACAGACCTTGACATTCCCACAATCTTTCAGAAATCCATCGTCGCCATGTCCTGCCTCAGGAGTATGACGAGGCGGCTTATATGCTCACCAACCAATCTGTTGTGGCGTCTCCAGCTCCCAACCACACCACACAGCTACGGGACAAGAGGTGAGAATTGCGTGAGTGCGTGTGTGTGTGTGTGTGTGTGTGTGTGTGTGTGTGTGTGTGTGTGTGTGTGTGTGTGTAACATACTAGACACCGAGACTCATAAACAAAGGGATATACAGTAACAATGTGCATAGTTAAGTAAGCCCCTCATGCATGTACACAAACACACAGGAAAAAGCCCTCATGCATGTACACAAACACACCTCCAAAATCCTACAATTTGGAACTTACTTGAGCTTGACCTTGCAGATTGTATTCGAAGGACGACCATATCAAGCCCCTGTCTTGCAACCTGACCAAGTGCATCCTAACGTGAGTCATACATATGTATACGTGTGCACCCTAACGTGAGTCATACATATGTATACGTGTCTTTCTTACTAATGTGTGTATGTTGTGCTTTTTAGGCATAGTTGCCACATAAGTCGTGTTTCCCTCTGAAAAATGCACTTTTTCGAAGACATTTATTTGTGTGAAATTTACGTACAGTGGGAACTATTGAAGCTGAAAGTGATTACTTTTGGCCCCACTGTAAGTGTTGACTGTGTGCAGGTGTGAGGTGGGGCTGCTGGAGGCGGAGGCGACTGTGTCTGTGTCTTTCTCCAGTCACCTGATTACTGCAGCAGTCAGTGAGGTCAGTCTAGAGGCAGTCTTAAGTCACTGACACTAATGTCAAACACACACACACACACAACCAAACCAGAGAGACCAAAGAGCCAAAGCTCAGCCCCCGCCATCACAATTAGGTGAACACATATAAAAATACACCCGTACTTACCCCTTAAAGTGCCAGTGCCTGGTCGGCTGGCACTGGCACCGGTGCCACTATAGGTCACAGAGTAGCAAAACAGCTGGAGAATAGAAGATAGACTGCATGGAGGTCCCCCACTCACCACCTGTCCCATTGAGAGAAGCGACTCGAGTTCCCTCACCCCTCAGTCCTTCCCTCAGTCCTCCCCTCCCTCACGTACAAGGAAGTAGGGTAAGGTAGACTGGGAAGAGATATAATAAGGAAGGTGGTGGATAGATAGGACACCATATCCAGGAAAGGAAGAGTGGAAGAGGAATGAGGGGATAAAGGAATATAAGAGACGTAGCATAGGAATGGCCAGGTCATCATGGGAGGGTACAAGCAGTAGGAATGTGTGAAGGAACAGAACAAGACACCTTAAGATGGAGAAGATAAGGGCTGACGCAAAATAAGAGATCCCGCAGATGGGAGCAAGAAAATTACTAAAGAAAGGTTATCAGAGTTAAGTAGTAAAACTAACAAGAGAAATACGATATGATGAAAGAAGGTATAAACGAATTAGGTACAGTAGCTATTGGGCCGGGCTCTAGAGCTGGACCTCATTTCCCACAATCAGGTAACCATAACACACAGAGAGAGAGAGAGAGAGAGAGAGAGAGAGAGAGAGAGAGAGAGAGAGAGAGAGAGAGAGGGGCTGCTGTGATTGACTGCTAAGAATCGGGTCCAGGAGCTGTACCCGATTTTCTTCTAATTCCCAGGTCAAGATAGGTAAGCACAATACACACACCTCTTCCCCTCACTCTCCTCTCAATCACAAGAAAACTAAATATCCCAACCTATGGATTTTTTGTTCCTCCTGCCTCTCTTACCCGGAAAGCTCTGGATTATTACACAATACAAATAATAATAATTATACATTTAAATACACAATAACATAACTACTGTATATTCTATCCCATTACACATGGAAATCATACTGCCGTGATATATCTAAGATAATTTTTTTAAAGCAGGATGATTGCCAGCATCCTGGGTTAACCCAGGATGAAGCCAGCATCCTGGGGTGACCCAGGATGAAGCCAGCATCCTGGGGTGACCCAGGATGCTGGCTCTCCCCAGGATTGTCTTTCATATTGTCTATCTTGTACGGTTAGTTTACTATTAGTAAATGAGTTTTGCTGATTATAATTTTTGAGCTGCCTTCTATAGGGGACAATAGGAGGCAGCTCCTTTTGAGATGGGACCGGAACTTCAGTCTTCTTAATTCTCACGTTCTTGTGGTGGTCAGATGCCGGTGAGGAGCGTGAGCGTGGCGTCGGAGATGTTGGTGGAGGTGAAGCAGACCAACACTACAATTATCAACCCCAGAGTCACGGCAGTAACTCAGATCTTCTTACAAAAGCCTCAGGTAATCTTCAGATCTAAACTTCTTCAATTCTCTTTACATACATTTGTATGCAAATTTTGTTTTTATTATAATTTTTTTTTAACAAAAAGACATTGTGTGGAGCGTGTATTTTCACTCATTTATGTTTGAAAGTTTAAGCCTCAGTGTGTGTGTGTGTGTGTGTGTGTGTGTGTGTGTGTGTGTGAAGCCCAACTCATTCCGTCTCGACCCCCTGGACATACATAATGCACATAAAGGCACACATCTAGAGGAGAAGGAGGAGAAGGAGGAGGAGGAGAAGGAGGAGAAGGAGAAGGAAGAGGAGGGCAGGAGGTAAACATTAACACAGACTCCTGCCACATAACAGGTAACATCCTCCCGTTATCCAACATCCTTACACACACACATCCCCCCCCCCACTCCCACTCCTACGCTAACCAATTGCTTCCCCCATCTTCCTCACCCACCAGAAACCCCAAAGTTTCCGGGATGTGCCCCTTTGGATTCTCCTCCTAGCTGTGGCTTTCGCTGTCCTCCTGGTCATCCTCATAGTTTTCGGCCTCTCCAAGGTAAGTCTGGACTCGGACAAAATGAGAATGGACTTTTCTAGGTAGAATTCAATTCTGAAAAAGGTACGACTGGACACTGTGAGGTAAGACTGAACTATGGGAGGTTAGATTGGGCTCTGGACGGTAAGACGTCTCTCTGAAAAGTCTTCGAAAGGTAAGACTTTGCCCTGGAAAATAAGTTTGGGCTGTGGAAGGTAAGACAGAGCTGTGGAAGGTAATTATTTATTATATTTTAAATATATAATTGAACATTATTATTTATTCTCGCTCTAGTTAAATACCTGAAATTGTCCATTGAACCAATTTAATCTTTGACCCTGTACTCGGGCTCTTCAGTATCAACTAGTACATCTTTTTCTGTGTTTTATCTCAGGCTGGATTCTTTAAGAGGAATCGACCTCCGACGGCACCCAAGAGGAAGAGTCTCCTTCAACCTTCAACCCAGGCAGTTACACACTCAGACTACGAGGATGATTGAGGAGCCGAAGACCCATCACTAGGGCATGGTGGCATTATGTACAAATGTGGACTTATTAATTGAAGTCACCTCTTCCACTTCGAGGTGTATCGAACTGACCTTGGCATCTTCCTATTCTTCCATTCCTTTTTCTTAACTCTATTTTTTTAATCTGAAGAAGTTCCTTCTGACATCTGACTCATTTGTGTGACCAAATGAGTCAGAGGACTCATTTGGACACACAATTTTTTGCGTGTCAAATGACACACAAAAAATTTTGTGTGTCATTTTCCCTTTATGTGTCCTCGTTTTACTGGTATTTTGAGCATTGCTTCTCACTACTTGGTTAGTTCTCCTTTTAACACTGTTTATCGTTATCACGTCTGTCCTACAGATCCTTTCCTGAGCTGTAGGTGCCTTGGTCATTCTTCAGAGCTGTCGCTTTAATGCAGGAAGGAGGCTTGTTAAATATCTACAGACCTTCTTCAATTTGAGTTTGTATTTAAGAAGAGGTTCCATGCCGGGTCCAAATACTCAAGAATGGGTCTCATATGGGGATGTATAAATCGCTTGGAAGGCTTCACTCTCCCAGTTCTTGAAAGTAATCCGGATGTTGGCCTAACTGGGATGTTATTCGGCTGATGAGATCCAAATATTTATAATTTTCTGGCGTGGGAAGCTGTCTTCCCTTCATTCTATGCTGTTTTATAGGCTTTCCTGCTTATATTCCTTTCCTAATAAGCTTGGAAGTCCAGTAGTAGTTTTTCAGACCATCTCTGGAAACTGTCTCGTTTATTTTGTTATGTATTGAAATCCTCCTCAGTTATGGTTCCTCTTATTAGTTAACATTGTTAAAAAACATTTCCTTATTTCCTAACTTCTAGGAAATAAAAAGTTCCTTATATCCTCTGTTAATTTGTGAGTGAAAGAAAGAGAGAGAGAGAGAGAGAGAGAGAGAGATTGAGATTGAGATTGCGTGGAAGTGTGTTTATATCTCTTCAAGTGTATTCATATACAATAGTCAGTATGTACGTGCGACATTTTTTTCGATTGGGAAACGATTCGTTGGCCTAAACGAACACCCTTATTGCCCTTATTTTTGTCCCACAAGCACACACACAGACACACACAACAACACATAAAATCTGTTGCAATAGATGCTTCACTCGTACTTATATTATGAATAAATGTGCGGTTTTTTTGTTTGTCTAACATACGTTTTAATATCCTTGAATGGAATTTGAAGCTTTAGGTACAAATCTATTTTTATGTATCATGCTCTCAATATGGGGAGAAACTCAATCTGCTCTTAGGCTTCTTCTTGGCTATAGCCTTGCGATCTAGCTAGATTATAGTAAACCAAGATGGTATAGTTTATATAGAAGATTTCTATATCAAATCTGCATGCAAAGTTACTCTCCTCTAAACAAAATTTAGTTAGACAAGCACTAATTAATCTATCAGCTAATTAGTGATAGATAAGAGCCAGAGCACTTATAGACAGAGTGATAGAAACTTTAAACAAGCAAATAATCAACACGGAATGTACAGTCACATTCAATGAAACATGTCTAAATTGTCCAAATTTAGAGCCTAAATTGTCTGTGTCGAAACATGTCTATCATTAATTGGTGATAGACACACACACTCTTTTTGTTATCATCATTAATTTAATTGTTATTGTTGTTGTTATTATGTGTGTTAGAGCTTGTTTATAAACTTGTCAACACTTTCTCCTTGTGAAGTGCATACTAATAAAACTAATTTAATTTAGTGTTTATCCGTGCTTGTCTGTATTACTGTTTGTCTATAAGTTTGTCTTTGTGTCTATCTTAATGTCTATCGTATATACCTGTCCTTACGTCTGTCTGTCTGTCTGTCTGTCTGTCTGTCTGTGTCAGAATGCTTGCTTGTCTCTCTTCATTCACCGTTCCCAATGGTCTCTTCCTTCCTGCCTTCCTCTCTCATCGCCGGGGTATGGCAGGTGTCAGGGAGGCAGGGTGTCAGGGTGTCAGGGAGGAAGGGTGGAAGGAAGGCAGGGGAGGGCAGCGTGTAGGAGGAAAATGTTTTCATGAGTGTTTTCACCGACCATTCAGGCCTTAAGTGGGTTATTTCATGTCGGAAATGGAAGAGAGTTGGCCTCAATGTGGCTATGCTGTTGACCATCAGGACGTCGACTAACTCCAATAGCTCGAGGGGAGGAACCTCGGTCAGCAGGCCTTGTACCAGCAGATGAAGGGAGCAACCCCATTCAGCAGATCATAGACCAGCAGAAAAGGAGGAGGCGCCCCGGTCAGCAGATGCTGTACCAGCAGAAAGGAGAAGAGACCCTCTCAGCAGACCCTAGACCAGCAGAGAATATACTGCACAAATAAACCGCATTTAAAATCATTTTGCATTCATTTCTCTTCCTGTTTGATGTGCTAAAGTTGTTCCTAGTTGATCCTAAAGTGTTGACACCCAAGGGAGGAGAGGACGTACACCCTCAAGATGAATGACTAGGTGTTTACACAACTACGGGGGAGTATTTCTATCGCACGTCATAGATAAGGTATAGCGTAATTGGTTCCACAGATAAAGGATAGCGTAATTGGTTCCAGAGATAAGGTATAGTGTAACTGATTCCACAGATAAAGGATAGCGTAATTGGTTCCAGAGATAAGGTATAGTGTAACTGATTCCACAGATAAAGGACAGCATAATTGGTTCCACAGACACGGTATAGTATAAATGGTTCCACAGATAAGGTATAGCTTAATTGGTTCCACATATGAGGCATAGTGTAACTGGTTCCACACTCCGAGTGAAGAACACTCACTCTAATGCTCTCCTATAATGGCCCACATATATCTTGAACATGTGTTTCTAATGGCCATGTGGGCTGAGATGAGTTATCTTTCAGATAATTTGTATTTCCAGGATCAGTGGGCGTCACTTAGGGTTAGTTGCTTGCTTGAACACTTTCTCCAGGAACAGACGCTATAATGGAAGACTTGAAAGTGAGAAGAGATCCGAAGATTAATAGATCAGGGAAAAAATGATAGAGGATAAAATATTACCAGGAGTGAGTTGGAAGTATTTCCTGGAAATGTTGCTGGAGGGAAGTCTTTCAGGTGGATGTTTCCTGGAAATGTTGCTGGAAGGAAGTCTTTCAGGTGGATGTTTCCAGGAAATGTTGCTGGAGGGAAGTCTTTCAGGTGGATGTTTCCAGGAAATGTTGTTGGAGGGAAGTCTTTCAGGTGGACGTTTCCTGGAAATGTTGTTGGAGGGAAGTCTTTCAGGTGGATGTTTCCAGGAAATGTTGTTGGAGGGAAGTCTTTCAGGTGGATGTTTCCTGGAAATGTTGCTGGAAGGAAGTCTTTCAGGTGGATGTTTCCAGGAAATGTTGCTGGAGGGAAGTCTTTCAGGTGGATGTTTCCAGGAAATGTTGCTGGAGAGAAGTCTTTCAGGTGGATGTTTCCACCTTGAAATGTTGCGGGATGAAAGTCTTTCTGGCAGAGGTTTCCTGGAAATGCAGCTGGCGTGAAGTGTTCAAAGTGGATATTTCCAGAAAATGTTGACTGTGAGAGGTGTTCCAGAAGGCTGTTTCCATAAAAAAAATTAAACAAAGGAAAAATCCCAAGAAGGCTTACCCCGGGCAAGAATACTTCAAGTGGAAAAATTCCTGATGGAAAGATGGGGGTGTTCCAGAGAGAGAGAGAGAGAGAGAGTTGCAAGTAGGAGCTGTTCCTGGTCACTGCTTGTTTGTCTCGGCTCAAGAACAGTCTAAAGACGTTTGGTCACAGCTTCTGTTCCTGTCATTCATAACTGAAGAAATAAATGATTTTTTCTCCCAACGTCAATAACACTTAATAACATGACTTTAAAAAGCATTCTTTTGAGAATGCAATTCTCAAAAAACGCAGAGAGAGTTTTTAGTGTTCCCTGAAACGCAGAGAGAGAGAGAGAGAGAGAGAGAGAGAGAGAGAGAGAGAGAGAGAGAGAGAGAGAGAGAGAGAGAGAGAGAGAGAGAGAGAGAGAGAGAGTGTGTGTGTGTGTGTGTGTGTGTGTGTGTATTCAACTAGTTGTATTCACCTAGTTGTGTTTGCGGGGGTTGAGCTTTGCTCTTTCGGCCCGCCTCTCAACTGTCAATCAACTGTTTACTAACTACTATTTTTTCCACACCACACACACACACCAGGAAGCAGCCCGTGACAGCTGACTAACTCCCAGGTACCTATTTACTGCTAGGTAACAGGGGCATTCAGGGTGAAAGAATCTTTGCCCATTTGTTTCTGCCTCGTGCGGGCATCGAACCCGCGCCACTTAATTACGAGTCCTGCGCGCTATCCACCAGGCTACGAGGCCTCCATGAGGTGTGTGTGTGTGTGTGTGTGTGTGTGTGTGTGTGTGTGTGTGTGTGTGTGTGTGTGAGAATATTAGGACTAATGCTTCCACTAAGACTTTGCAAATACCAATCAACATATATTTATATTTTTCTTGGAGAGCAGCGAGACAGGACCATAGTACCCAGCTCCTCCCCCCTCCCCATCACCAGCTCTTTCCCCGCCCGCCCCCAGTAACCCCCTCCTCCCTCCCCACCAGTCTCCCTCCCCCCGCCACCAGTTCCCCCAACAGAGACACCAACATACATCATGTGGGCGAATTACTTGTTTTTGTCAGGGGAAAAATATAACTGTTAGGGAGTTCTGAAGACAGTCATTCTGTTATTGTATTTTCCTGCCAGTCTTCGCCCGGGTGATGCATGCTTCGTGAAGACTTTTGTGGACTGTTTCTTGTATTGTCCAACTGGTCGCCAGTGAACCATATTGAACTTTATACTTGAACACGAGACCCCAGTCTACTGGGTACCTGTGTACTAGGGATCCCAGTCTACTGGGTACTTGTACACCTGGAACCCCAGTCTACTGGGTACTTGTACACCTGGAACCCCAGTCTATCGGGCACTTGTGTACACGTGACCCCAGTCGACTATGAACCAGGGAACACACAGGACCTAACTCGACTGAGCGGCGCTTCATCTCTGTCTCCTCCACCTTGAGCTACATTTAACGGTCGAGTAAGCCAGAGAAGCCTGCAGCAAACACTGTGAAGCTTGAGTCAGCTTAGTAACGAGATGAGCTGACGAGGCGGAGCGGCTTAGCGAGAGACCCTCTCTCTCTCTCTCTCGCTCGCTCGCTCAGGAACTCGACAAACACCGAGTCATTTTTAAAGACCTCTTCTTGTTCAAGGACTCCATCCCAGGATGGTCGGGCAGGCGGCCCTTCAGTCTGGAAGTTAGCTAACAGACGCAAAGACAGTTAGCCAGTCACGTAAATCAGTCATCCAGCAGTCAGTTCATAAGTCTGAATACTTACGGATAGTCTAGAAATAGTGCAGACAGACAATGCAATGATTATTCCTTAAGTCCTGTTATCAGACAGCTCGTTAATCAGCAAATCCGACAGTCAGTCTTCCTTCAATTCAATCTGCTAACGACCTAGCAAGATAACCAACCATTATTATATATATATATATATATATATATATATATATATATATATATATATATATATATATATATATATATATATATATATATATATATATATATATATATTATATATATATATATATATATATATATATTATTATACTATCGGGAAAGAAAGGACGAAGCCTTTTAGATGAGTAAGAATCCCAATATTGGAAAGCGGTTCAATAAAAAGACAAAATATTATCATTGAATTTGCAGGCATTGTGATCATATACTTGTAACTTTCCTTGTTGGAGTGTTGGGTCCGGGTACCTGCAGGTGAGCTTGTGCTGGCACTTCTCTAATTCAAAATCAATTTTCTGGTTCGTGCCCACCACCAAACAAATGTTGCTGCAGTTCTCCGCGTACCTACACATGCAATAATTGAACTCCAAGAGCTCTGAGGACATTTACTGGGGAATTAATGACATGGGCGAGATGTAATAGAGCTCGTCCTCCAACCTTGCGCTCGGAGGCTCAAGCACTCTCCTACACATGGCCTTGGGAGGCCCGAACACTTTTCTGACTATCTCTGAGAGGCCCAAACACCGTAAAACATGGTGCTATGATGATCAAATATCCGTTCAAGTTGACATTGTGCTCAACTCCAAGCCAATTCAAATTAACTGTCTGAATGTGGAGTGACTGGCTTCATGGCCGCTGAGGGAGTTGTTTTGCCTTTGAGAGGAGAAAGGCTGTAGTGACATAGTATGCTACAGCGGTCCTGAGGAAGAAGAAGACAGGTTTAAAGTAGCCGGCCTGGAGAATTGGTTGGCAACTGGTGGTTCTATAAAGCTGGAATTGTGTTTCTGGAGAGGGGGGAATTATCAAGAAAAGCGCCAAGTCATTACGACTATATAGCACTTGGAAGGGGTCAGGATAAGGATTTGGGATGTGACGGGGGGGGGGGGGGGGGGGAATGAATGGAGCCCAACCACTTGGACGGTCGGGATTGAACACCGACCTGCGTGAAGCGAGACCGTCCGTTCAGCCCAAGAGATTGGGCTGAAATGGCGTTTCTAGAATTGATGTTTGTAATCTGACATTGGGTAGGCAGTGGAAACAGTGATTAATTACTATAAAGTAAAGGGTCCTGCTCAACCACTGTTAGGGCGTGGAAAGAACACTGAGAAAGTCTACGGGAAGTCAGCGCCATATTTAACTATCTCTCTTACCCGGAATTCCGTGGTGAGACGCGTGATGTCAAGGAATAAAGTGGACCTCTTTCTGAGAACAAGAAGAAATAATCGCTAGTCCTCAAGATAATTCGTAGGAGATTTAAAACACCTTGGGGCCTGTTTTATGGTTTATTTTTAGTTACAAGGTCACTTTTTGTGGCTGCGAAATTGAGTTGCATCTTTGGGATCTAATATCTCCAGTTAAAGGGGAATTGGATTGATAAATATCGAGAAGTATGTGACCATGGTCGAAAGTGAAGGGGTGAGAATTTAGCAAGTATTGGGTAAAGCTTTTTGAGTGAATTGTGAGCTCCTCAAATATAAGGGAAGCCATACTGAGGAGCGGCCCTTTACTGCCAGCACATAATACAATACAAAATGGATCACAATATTACCAAACATTCATCAGAAAACAATAAAAAGAACACTGTTCCTTCTCAGTATTAACTCCCACGAAAGGGGAGTAAGTAAGTAAGTAATTATCAAAAGAAGGCACCAAACCGGGAAGGCTATGTAGCACCATCAAATGTGCAGAATAATCAGAGGGCGCTAAATATCACCAAGGATTGCAAAGCAAGAGACTAAGAAAAGAGCGAGATAACACCCACAGTAGAAACCAGATATAACACCGAAATTATTAATAAATAGTGACTTTTATCACAGAAGAAATCGACTGGGTAGCGAGATCCAGATAGAAGTTTTTTGTATTACATACTACGAATGAATGAGAAGGAAGATGAACCAGTGTTGACAGGTCTGGTACCAGACAGTATTATTAAACAGTTAATAGTCAGTATAATAAATAAAGATCGTGGGAGACCTTCGGGGGGCCTGTGATCACCGCATCATATAACCTTTTGGATTTACTGACAAACAGCGCAAGGAAAAAAAATCTTCAATAATGTAAGTGAAACTAAACAAGATTTCTTCTCTTCGCTCGACACGTTTCCCTGACTGATCTTGAGCCTCACAAGACCTGTCGGCATCTTACTGCGTGTTGACATGTTGGCTGGAAGGCAGTAGCTGCCTCTTCCCCCGGGGCGCCGTCGGCGGTCGGGTCCTCTTGAAGAATCCAACCTGAAGAAAAAGAAGCCAAGGGAGATCTCAAGTGATGGCTGAAGAGATAAACACATAATGAAGCCCTTTACCTTCACAGTGACTCGTCTTCAGTTAATCTAGAGGTTGAAAATACCGCTCTAAAAATCCGCTAAGATTCCACATGCAGCTGTTGTCTAGAAAACAACTAAGAATTAAGAATACTTAATTATTATTCATGGATAAAGAAAATTAGAAAACTAAGGAGGTTCCAGAGACATTGGGAAACATTTAGAATTCTACATCCATGAAAAAAACTCCCAAACAGAAAAAAATAATTAGTAAAAATATGGTTGAATAAACTACCACTACAGTGGTAGTTTATTCATCTTACCCTTATTAGTTATTATCTTACCCTCCAGAGGGTAATCTTACCCTCCAGAGGGTAATCTTACCCTCCAGACTGTAATCTTACCCTCCAGAGGGTAATCTTACCCGCCAGAGGGTAATCTTACCCGCCAGAGGGTAATCTTACCCTCCAGACTGTAATCGTACCCTCCAGAGGGTAATCTTACCCGCCAGAGGGTAATCTTACCCTCCAGACTGTAATCGTACCCTCCAGACTGTAATCGTACCCTCCAGAGGGTAATCTTACCCGCCAGAGGGTAATCTTACCCTCCAGACTGTAATCGTACCCTCCAGAGGGTAATCTTACCCGCCAGAGGGTAATCTTACCCGCCAGAGGGTAATCTTACCCTCCAGACTGTAATCGTACCCTCCAGACTGTAATCTTACCCTCCAGAGTGTAACCTTACCTTCCAGAGAGCAGCAATGATGAGGAGGATCAGCAGCACTGAAGCAGCCACAGCCACCAGCAAGATCCACAAGGGGACATCAAGCAGACTTCGTCGCTCCTGGGGCCATGAGGATTAGAAGAGGATTAGAAGGAGATTACAAGGTGATTAAACAGGGATTAGCAGACATTTGTGCGAGGTGGGAATTAAGTTATCTCGGGCGTTTATTCTATATAATTTGTTTGGAGTTTTGACTCCGATTAGGAGGAGGAGGAATCTTGCCACCTCTTGTTCACTGTTTTGTTTATGTTTATTATGGTAATTTGAAGCAGCTCACCCTCCTCCTTGCAAGAAAAACAGATATATTACACACACACTCACACATATACACCTGGGGGTCTAGTAGCTGAGCGGACAGCGCTCGGGACTCGTAATTCTGTGGCCCGGGTTCGGTTCCCGGACCAGGCAGAAACAAATGGGCAACGTTTCTTTCACCCTGAATGCCCCCGTTACCTAACAGTTAATAGGTAACTGGGAGTTAGTAAGCTGTTACGAAGCTGCTTCCAGGGTGTGTGTGGAAAGATAAACATTAGTTAGTAGTTAGTTTCAGTTGATTTATTGACAGTTGAGAGGCGGGACCAAAGAGCTAGAGATCAACCCCCGCAAGAGCAACTAGGTGACACACACACAAAATCGTCGATAAAGCTTTTCACACACAACTCATCCTCCACAATAGGACCTGTGGTTACAATGAATGGAATATACAAAATGTACTGTTGTGCCATAAAAGGTTCACAGTTTGTATTACTAGAATGACCATTAGCACACACACACACCTGTGGCACAATCCACTTGAGAATGGTCCAGGACGGATCGAAACGTCGTCGTCTCTTCACTTTCTTGTGTGTGGTCTGGTCAACATATTTCAGCCACGTTATTGTGACTTCGTCTGCATGACCATTAGCGTTCCAGTAAGTGGAACAGTTCATGAAACTAACCTAATCTGTTCCAGCCCAAATAAGACACTCAAACGTAATATATATATATATTCAAGGATAGGCTTAATTAAGTACATAAGTACTATACTAGGTCTGTAAAGGGTTAAAGTATTGCCCTCTAAAAATAAGTCATAATTTGTACTTTTATTTGGGTAGAACAGGCAAAAGATCTTTTCGCTCGAGAAAAACACATACTTGGTTGTAAGTGTGAGGTATAATAAAATGCATTCTCCAAGTAGCAAAAAATATGTGAAAAAAATATATGTGTGTAAATCACGAAAGTTAACACGATATATATATGTATATATATATATATATATATATATATATATATATATATATATATATATATATATATACATATATATATATATACATATATATATATATATATACATATATATATATATATATATATATATATATATATATATATATATATATATATATATATATATATATATATATATATATATATATATATAGTTTAAATGTCACCAGAAGTGAGAACAAAAAATAATAATTACCAGAGCTCTCTGCAGGAAGACTTGGGTGACGGCATTAGTTAATGGGTTAATTATGGTACTGTTATCTTGGTCGAGCTCGGCAGACATCCAGGATACCACACTCAGGCTCCTGTAGGGCATCTGGCCAGAGGGAGAACACATGGAGCTCTTAGGAGTATGTTGGTGTACAGAGGGAGTACTAGTGGGTATATGAGACTATTCTGAGTACATGAGTGTACACATGGGAGTACAAAGAAGCTCGTTAGAGTGCCCAAGGATGGCGAGGAATCTAAAGATGTATTGGCTCACATGTTTGTTGTCAGCTAGGGAAGGAGTACTACTGCTACTACTACTACTTTCGACGCTATGTTCTCCCTAGATAGAGATCAGGATAGCAGAAGGTTCTCTTCCCATCCCCCTAGCTGACATTGCCGACTGGAAGATAATTTTGAGATCGAACTGAACATTAATGAAAAGCCACATTGCCAATTTGAGAGGAAAGATAAATAGAGCCTTTAGCACTATGAGTAGTTATGTACTACTACTACTAGTAGTAGTAGTAGTAGTAGTAGTAGTAGTAGTAGTAGTAGTAGTAGTAGTAGTAGTAGTAGTAGTAGTAGGTGTGTGTGTTTGTTTTAGGGAGAGAGTAAGTAACAGTAGTGTCAGTGACTTAAGACTGCCTCTAGACTGACCTCACTGACTGCTGCAGTAATCAGGTGACTGGAGAAAGACACAGACACAGTCGCCTCCGCCTCCAGCAGCCCCACCTCACACCTGCATACAGTCAACACATCAATATTTGCGAAAGATTTTCAGTTGCAACCAATTGTTAAAAATCTCATATTTAATGCTTTCATTTTCACATGTACCAATATTGACTCTTGCAATACTCACAAGACGCTGCACCTGGTGAGGTTGCATGCCAGAGTCTTAGAGGGGACGTCCTTCGAGTAATATGATCTGAAGAATCAAAGTAAAGAACATTAATTCATCATCATTAATTCATTAGTTCATTATCAGGAGAACGCTCCAGCCAGTACGACTACCCAACATTTGGAAGGGATATGAGGACAAGAAGCTGGGGCAGACAAGGGAAAGAATGGGGCCCTTCAGGACCATCAGAAGGACACTTGAACACTTGGATCATCGGGGGATCGAACACCGACTTGCATGAAGGAAGACCTTCACCAGTTCAATTGCTTGAACGAAAACTAAAACCATAACAAAAATGTGTGTGTGTGTGTGTGTGTGTGTGTGTGTGTGTGGAGATAATCACAGAAATAATAATACGTGACGGTTGAATCATTCACGCAGACGCCTTTCCTCAGTGTTTTTAATTTTATTCTGATTTATAACTATGGGCTGAGTTTACATCAACAATTGATCTTAACCTAACTAATGTATACACAAGGCATACAGGTTTCCTTTGTTCGGGTAGCCAGGAGCCGACAGGGACGTGTTCGGGGTAGCCAGGAGCCGACAGGGACGTGTTCGGGGTAATCAGGAGCCGACAGGGACGTGTTCGGGGTAGCCAGGAGCCGACAGGGACGTGTTCGGGGTAGCCAGGAGCCGACAGGGACGTGTTCGGGGTAGCCAGGAGCCGACAGGGACGTGTTCGGGGTAGCCAGGAGCCGACAGGGACGTGTTCGGGTAGCCAGGAGCCGACAGGGACGTGTTCAGGGGTTGAGGTGCTTCACGGCTTCCTTCTGAGTTATTGGTCCAAGCCTTGACGTTGATCGAGCACAAGTGGTGTCAAAAAAAAACAAATATTGCATGTCCTGAGGGGAGAACTGTGAACTCACCATACTATTGCTAGACGAGAGAGAGAGAGAACTAGAAGCTGTGAGCTCAACATACTATCCCTAGGCGAGGAGAGAGAACTAGGAGCAACGAGCCCAACATACTATTACCAGGTAACATACATGACTAAAAAGTTGAGGCTACGAGACTATACAACATCATAAGGACTGTACAAGCAGATACACCTTGGAACAGGTGTCTGACCAACCAAGAGAGGCTGCTAAGAATCCCACAGATCTCCGGCCAGTGTTCCAATAAGGAGCCTCAGGTCAATGAAGTGTGCAGGAACCAGAACATGACCAGTGAGACTCCCGAGTATTTAAAGTGTAAATGCGAGACTCATTAAGCAGGTTTGGAAGCCACGTGTATAACTCTTTTGGGAGTGGGAGAGAGCGAGAATCTTTTGGTGTTAGAAACACTTGGGTACGTAGTAGGAAACCAGTGATCTCTGAATATTCATTATAGGTTATTGGTTTCCTGTCCTACACATTCTTTATATTGGGATAAAAAGGCAATGTTTAAAATCACCCGCCACAGAACAAGAAGACATTCGTGAACTTTGATATACTGACGAGTCTCAAGAATGTTATTAAACACCTCTTCAGCGAATGATTTAGCACGTGAATAATTAAAAAAAAAGCACAGTGGAGCGTAACTCTATTCATAGTTTAAAAGTCCTTCTGTTGGAAAGGTGGAGGCTCAAGGAGAAGTTGAAGTCCGGGTGTTGGAAACTCTTCGATAACCTCACACACGCGCCAAGACACCCCAGGGTTCGTGCCTTACCTCTCGTGGTCTTGTAGCCGGGTGGCCATATGGGCCGAGGACCACTCGAGCGACTGCGAAGTCAGTTCGAAGCTCCCCACCTGAGCCTCTCTTGAGAGGATCTGCCGACGGCGACGCCCCGGGAGGAAGTCTGAAAGGCAGTGATGTAGTCAACCTCTGATGTGGGTCCAGAAGGTAGAAATGTTTCGACCTAATTTATTTTCTCTGGTGAGAAGAGAAAATTCAGTTCAGTTCTATTTTTCTCACAAAATAGTACAGGAATAAAGTTGTGGTCATGACTTATACCTGACTGGCTCACCATCATACTATCAGTATGATAGAATGATAGTATGATACACCCTCTGGCAACGCGTCACTCACCTACTGCAAAATCAAATAACTGCCAACTGAATCTAAAACGCCAAAAGTAGCCTAGTGTAGGCATAGTTTTACATCAAATTCGAATATAATAATATTCATTCACACGAGAACACACACATTTTGAATACTCTGTACGTTAACATTATTGAATGGAGCTCTGGGTTCTACAGCTACTTGGACGAGGCTATCCTCATGACAGGTCGAAGTACTTCTCCCAATTCTATAATACTTCAATTACATGTATCCAAGACTCACCAGATGGCCAACGTGACCAAATCCCTACTGCTGACATCTGTACACCTGCTCACTCCTGCCAACAACTTTATTGACTTGTATTTCTTATGAATAAAGCTTCTAAATCTAAAATCACAGTATAGAAAAGCAACTTGTATGCAAGTTAACAGCTGGTTTTGGGTCCGATGCTGAGCAAGAGCCTCCGGTTGGAGAACGAATAAGTTAGGTCATCTTACCTCGGCTGGTGTTGGCAACTGCGTTGCCAGCGACGGTGTTGATAGAGAGGCGCCAGGTGTTGTCACGCGGGCTGGTGTTGTCGGGCGGGCTGGTGTTTTCACGCGGGCTGGTGTTGTCACGCGGGCTGGTGTTGGATAACTGTAAATAGTTGGATAACTCCCGTAAGGGTAGGATAACTGAAAATAGGATACATTACGAAGTAGTCATTTGTTCGCGAAAGTTGTGAAAGCAATTACAGAAATTGTTGTGGTTTTAGAATATCAACCTGATCAGCACTGATAATAAAAGTAGTTTTATTACTATTGTTACTAGCAATAAGAGTAATCATAGCAGTAGTATTGGTAGTAGTAATATCAGTACCAATAACAGTAGAAGTAGTAAAATCAGTAGCAATAGCAGCATTAGTAATTCCAAAAGTAAGCAGTACAATTTCGTAACGGCCAATCTGCAGAGCTGGAAATTCTACGGAAATTCTTAATTAACAAACCTAGAATAACACCTACAGAAATGTGTTCAAGAAGAAAATGCACAGAGGAGCCACAACCCCTTCATTTTGATCTCTTCTGACCCCTTGAAGCACATGCAGGTTATCGCGGCCCCACTAACCCAACACCTGACCATGATACAACCCACAACAGCTATCTAACTCGGGTACATATGATGGCTCTTCTACTAAGCAAAGAGGTGTCATTTGTGTGAAGAACGTTGCTCATTACCTGCAGGTGGAAAGGGTTGGTGGGAAGGATGGAGCAGGTGACCTGGGACGGGATGACGGTGGGCTGCTCCATGTGGTAAGTCAGCAGCTGGTCATCGTGGTAGAGAGGCAGCTGGAACACCAGCTGGGGAAATGGAAGAGCTGGTCAACCTCGCCTGTTTCTACAAAACCCTCAAAGCCACCCCACGAACTGAATTCCAGCTTCCAGGACCTCCAAACCGTCAATGAACTGACCTTCCAGCTCTGACACTCCAGGACTGCTCATCAATTGTCAGGACTCTCCTGACGCAGCTGTGACTCTCCAGGACGTCTTATACTCCAACTGTCAGGACTCTCCTGACGCAGCTGTGACTCCAGGAAGGCACATACTCCAGCCGTCAGCTGTCAGAACTCTCCTGACGCAGGTCTAACTGACGGAGCAAAAGTCTTTTCAAATGTTACTTGCCTTTCTCTGATAGTTCAGACTCGAGGTTAGTCTGCGACTTGACCTTGTGTTGTCTCACCCTAACTATCCCTGACCCGACAAGGTTGTGACCTATGCTGCCCTGGTGACCTCTGCTGCCCTGGTGACCTCTGCTGCCCTGACTTACCCTGGCCCCGAAGACGGGACTCGGGCCACGGTTGGTGAGAGAGAACTCGTGCAGGAGATGAGGCCCGAGCTTGTTGACCGGAAAGGAGGTGTCGGGATCCTTCTTGGCCTTCTGCAGCTCCTGGCTGGAAGTCGTCTGGTTGACCACCACCGTCGCGCTCTCCAGGACAGAATACCTGAAGGAAGAAGGTGACCAACCTGTCATCTGAGGCCCACCTTTGAAACCAATTGGAATGATTTTGTTTGTTCTTGCTCTCTCTCTCTCTCTCTCTCTCTCTCTCTCTCTCTCTCTCTCTCTCTCTCTCTCTCCCTCTCTCTCTCTCTCTCTCTCTCTCTCTCTCTCTCTCTCTCTCTCTCTCTCTCTCTCTCTCGCTCTCCCTCTCTCTGTCACTCACGCCTTGGTGTAGAGGATGGCCTTGAGGACGACGGGGACGCTGACGGTGACGTGGTTGTTGTGGGCGTTAGTTTCCGCCTCGGTGTCGCTGGTGACGCCGAGGGTCAGCTGGAGGGCGGCGGAGGAGCGGGAGGTCAAGTACGCCAACATCTGCGCCGCGTCGTACGAGAAGTGCAGGGTGAAGCTTTCCTGTAGTGAGAAGAGCATTAACACGGCAGCTACACTCCCAGTGTTGGAGGGGGACCTTACCCTGCCTCTCCACCAGTGGTGGGGGCCTACCCTGCCTCACTACCAGTGTTGGGGTGTGGAACTTTGCGTACAAGCGCCCTGACCTGGAACATATGTCTGAAAAGTTAAATAACTAGATTTTGGGTTCAGGTCATCCCCATTTTGCCGAGAAAGAGAGCTCGAGGCAGTGGTCCAGGTCAGAGACCGGGTCGCGGGTCTGTGATCCCGGAAACTACACAAGGTAGACAGGTGGTCAGATAATTGACAGTTCTTTCCAGGTCAAAATGAGTGCCGCCGAGTTGTTAGCCAATCACAGCACGGAACGAGGCTGGCCCGGGCAAGGTTATGTAAGAGGTGACACTTGGCGCCAAGCCGTCAGACGCCCCAGGATGGGGGTGACGGTTGTCACTCTTCCCTTTGTTATTGATTGATGAAGATTAAGCCACCCAAGAGGTGGCGCACGGGCATGAATAGCCCGTAATCTTTGTCACTGCTGCTCATACGTGTATGAGGAAGGTCGTCTATTTTGGTGTTATTAACTCGGTAAGTAAGAGAGAGAGTAGTTAATTAAGTTAATTATTCCGGGAAAGAATATTATTGCTCTCGGCAGCAAGTGATCACCATCTCTGCTGTCTTCAGCTTACACCATCGACTCACCATCTCATCAGCGTCAATGAATTCAAAGATGCAGGTGAGGGAGTCGGCGATCTGGTTGACGAGTTGATGATAACTGCAGGAGGGGATCCTCCCTTCCCCCTCCACCCGCTGGAACTCGAGTCCCTCTGGATGGCGGATCTCAACCTCCACTTTGTAGCCGGGGTCGTCCTTGACTGTAAGCTCCACCTCCACCTCCACCAGGTCCTTCCCCAACGTCACCGGGCGTCTGCTCGACAGAAGAGTGAGCAGACAACATTATTTAAGCGATATGACGGTGGAGAGAGAGAGAGAGAGAGAGAGAGAGAATAAAATCAGCAAACGGCCGGAGAACAGGAGAGCGAGACAATCACTTACGTGTAGGCAACTATCTGCAGGTCGGGCTGGGCGAAGCAGGTGGTGTTGTCGTGGCAGAGAAGTGTAGTGTTGGTGGTGAAGGTGGCGCTGGCGGCGTCTAGCACCGGGGGAACTATCGTTACCTCGTCCTTCCCGTCGTCAGCAGCAGGAACCAGACTCACAGTGACGGAGGCACTCAGGCTCTGGCCGATGTTGGACCTCACTCGCTGCCACCAACACGTCACAAAATATACGAGTAATTATATGAACTTATAAGCATATATAAAGGTTTCAGAGAGTCAAAGTGCTGGCAATATTGTTGAGAAAGAAAACGTGAGATAAGACTTTGTTTTGTAGATGATGTTTTGCCCATAAGACTTCATAAGACCTGACAAAGATATGCATCAGTAGTGGTTATGAAGGAGCAAAACGGAGGAGGTTAGAGGTTAGTGAGGCGAAGGTTGTGTCAGGTCAGAGACGGATTAGGTGTTACTACTGATATTTTGTAAGTATTAGTTTAGAAGAGGTAGCTATAGTGGTTGATGGCTGCAATGTCTAGACTAGTCTTCAAATGTCTTATTTTCTTTGATGAAGAGTTTAGGATCCCTGAGGGTCACAAGGTGTTGCTTCTGCATCCTGAGTGTTACTCAAACATTCCTGTGTTATCAAGATGTGGGACATCAATACAACAAAATTTAAATAATCCTACTCATTTAAATGCATAAATCAGACAAGCATAAAAGGTACACATTAAATCATCAATTATTAAGACAATAAATAAATGATAAAACATAAATGAATGATTAACATAAAGACTCCCCTTGACCAGTCATTATGTGAGACAACTACTGACCTTGTAGAAGGCCTGGACCGACCAGGGACTGCGCTTGTCTCTGAAGTTGACAGTGCGCACTGGCGCATACCTGTAATACATAATTGAAGGTACAAAAATAATTCAAACCACACCAATATAACCAAATACAACTATTGTGTTTGTATGTATGAATATTTATGATCTTTTGTGTATATATTCATATACATATCTTCCACCCTAGAGAATACTAGTGTCTTAAAAAAATATTATCATTGGTATGACAACTTTTATTCCAAAGTTTCTTGTTATCCAACTTTTCATTTGTCTTTTAGCTGCTTCAGTTAATTTATTAAGATCTACTTTTTTTGCAGAGTTGTTGGCCTATGGGGGCAAGGGTTGTCTTGTCAACTTGTGATGGTGCCCATACCTTGGGCACTATGTACCAGCTGCAGAATTAAATACCCCGGCGGACGATAATGGTGTACAAGATGAGCAGCCAAAGGATCCCCCTTGAATCCTTATTATTATAATGTCTTGCACAAGAGACGTGACAGAACCTCGACATCACAGTCATGTTATACCTGTGACTTCAATCAGTCTACTGACTGAAGTCATTTTACCTCTCAACGACGCCCGGATGCCTCTAAGACTTTCTTTTCAATGTCTCGCTTGAAAGTCTGAGAAGCGATCGCAACACTAACCCAAGAGTAAGGGCTGACAGGTCTACATATTCAGTTAATAAAGCCTCAGGCGTTGAAGTAATATGTATACTAGATAACCTTAATGTTGTTGTAAGATCAACTGACCGGATATCTTTGCTACCATTCTGATATTATTATTGAAAACATCACTGGATCAGAGTGGGGATTGAACCAGCATCTTGGTGACTCTTAAGGGAATTGTGCGTGTCTGGCATTCACTGAGACAATGGTTCGATTCCTTCTCTCTGATCCACTAATTTTCTCCTTGATACATCATGCATTTGTCATTTCCTTGTGAAATTATTATTATTATTTTTATTATTATTTATTACACATCACTTGTTATTTACTTATTAAATAAATTATTATTTAACAATAATAATTATAAATACTCCTTAAAACTCTTATTAATTAAGGCTATTAACAGGTGTTCGGATCACCTTACCTGTGGTCGTTGTTGATCTTAAATCCGAACAGTGAGTTGTCCTCAGGTCCGTTCAGCACCATCTTGAACTGCATCCCTGTGTGTATAGTGGTACTGATAGTTGTGGTTGTGGAAGTGATGGTGGTGGTGGTTGAGATAGAGGCGACTGTGGTCGTGGTTGTGGTGACTGGTGGTTGTGGTGGTGGTGGTGGCTGTGGTTGTAGTGCTGTGGTGGTAGTGGTGACTGAATTATTAGTAGTGATGTTGGTGGTAGCGGTGGTTGTGATGGTGATGGTCACTATTGTGGTGTGTTGATAGGGGTTTGTGACAGACTAAGGTATGGTGGTGATGTTAGAATGACACTAAGCCGATATAAACAGTTCCTTCGAGGCAATTCGCGTTTAGACCCATATGACCTTAACTCTAAAATTTAAATAACATCATCCCCATGGCTTGTATTATAATAATATGGGGTTCAGTCCCAAGAATCCATTATATTCTTCTAATATTTTTCACTACTATTCAAAGGATGGGTATTGGATCCTCTATCACTCACAGGATAGGTATGGGATCAAAGTTCACACACAGGAGCATGTATTGGGTCCATTATCATCACCAGGATGAGTATGGGGGGTTCACTACCACCTCACAGGATGGGTATAGGATCCAATACCGCCCAGAGGATGGGTATAGGGTATGTAGCGTATGAGACATTCCCTTACATACTCATTATGGGATATTTCAACGTACTCACTATATAGAATATACTCAAACAAATAAGAAGTCTACTCACAAAGTAAATATACTTTACTGATGATAACGTTTTATCTGTAAGGGCTTCACATTGGGGACATTTATTAGATAAATTCGGTAAACGGGAAACATCACAATAATATACGTGACTTTCATACACTCACTCAGGTTCGTTGACCGCCCTGTGGCTGTCATACACATGTCGTTGACCGACCTGGGGGCTGTCATGTACTTACTGAGATCGTTGAACTTCTTGTGGGTATCGTAGGTGAGGTCGACCTCGAGGTTGAAGCAGACGCCCTTGAAGGACCTGTACCCCGCGGCCTCTACCTCGCAGCTGTTGTCCTCGGCCATTATCGTCTCTGAGGCGAAGGTCACACTGCCTACCAACCTGATCACCGGCGCTGACCTGACCACCACCAGGGCACAGCCAGTGGGCACCGGGGCACAGCCAGTGGGCACCGGGGGCACAGCCAGTGGGCATCGGGGGCACAGCCAGTGGGCATCGGGGGCACAGCCAGTGGGCATCGGGGGCACAGCCAGTGGGCATCGGGGGCACAGCCAGTGGGCATCGGGGGCACAGCCAGTGGGCATCGGGGGCACAGCCAGTGGGCACCAGGGCATCACCCAATGGTCACCAGGATATGATCCAATGGGAGGAGGAGAAATAACAGACACAAAATGATAGATAAGTTAATTAGATTATATATGTGTATTAACACAAACTTAAGTCAGTCAACAAATATACAAACACGATAACAGACATAAACCGCTATCAATAATTTACCTTATCAGCAAGGCCGTGTCCGATTCCGCGGCACCAATAATGAGGTCTGGGTAGCCATTGTCATCGATGTCGAGGCCGCCATCTAAGCTGAAGCCGAAGCCACGCATCTTGCCCGAGAAAACGGACGCCTCTATCACCTGCGAAATGCACCCGTTTTACACCTGTTCTGACATACTGACAACACACCTGTATGGGTATTCACTCCTCTACAACTTGTATTCTAAATCAACACAAAGCAAACTGAAACAAATATTGACATGATACAAGATATTAGAGAAGATAGATAAGCATATAATGTAGGAAATAGGTTGATATAAGGAGGAGCCTGAGAAGCAGAAAGAGGAGCAGGCGGAGCAGGAGGAACAGGAAAAGTGAAAAAGAGAGCGAAGAAAAGGGAACATTGGAGACAAGATCTTTATCACCCATGATGGTAATAGTCTCGTGAATAGCTCCATTGATAATGGAGATATAAAAGCTAATTCTGTCTCCCTCTCTTCCTCTGTTTGTCGTCAGTTTCTGTCTATCGTGCGTCTGTATTTCTGTCTCTCTCATTCACTGCGTCGTTTCCTGAACCCTACTTCTCGATGTTGAAGTGATCCTCAAGGATTTCACTTGATAATGGTGTAGGGTGGAGAGTAATGTGAAGCTGACACAGTGGTGGTGAGAGTTCAAATATGCGTTCATATTTACCCATGTAAACATTCACACACAATTAAATAATGTGAGCACACTGTTGAATGCTCAAAACCATGTCAATATTTAATTGGATTCTTGCACGTGTTGGAAACTTGTTCACTCACACGTACAAATATGTTCAGTTTTATGATGGGTATCTCCCTCCTGTCTGTGAGTGGGGGTAGACGGAGACCGTCCTACCTGTGAGTGTCGTAGACGGGGACCGTCCTACCTGTGAGTGTCATAGACGGAGACCGTCCTACCTGTGAGTGTCATAGACGGAGACCGTCCTACCTGTGAGTGTCGTAGACGGAGACCGTCCTACCTGTGAGTGTCGTAGACGGAGACCGTCCTACCTGTGAGTGTCGTAGACGGGGACCGTCCTACCTGTGAGTGGGGTAGACGGAGACCGTCCTACCTGTGAGTGGGGTAGACGGAGACCGTCCTACCTGTGAGTGGGGTAGACGGAGACCGTCCTACCTGTGAGTGGGGGTAGACGGAGACCGTCCTACCTGTGAGTGGGGTAGACGGAGACCGTCCTACCTGTGAGTGGGGTAGACGGAGACCGTCCTACCTGTGAGTGGGGTAGACGGAGACCGTCCACTCCGCCGTTGAAGACATAAACAGCGCCCTGTCCGTCCACACCTGCATAAGGCGCCGCTACTGCAATGTCTGAAACATTTATGTCACATCAGTTTATGTTATAATTGTACACTTTCTTATCCTTCGCCATATCTTTTTTCTATTTCCCATCTTTATTGTGTATATATGATTTTGCTACACATACGGTCATGATTAATACTTTATTATACAATATTTTCAGTGCTGCAGAGGAGGCTGTGTAGTACACAGTGAACGGTGTGTGTGTGTGTAATACTGACCATGATATCCGTCTTGGTCAATATCGCCCAGGGAAGTAATGGCGGCCCCGAAGCGACCCCAAGCCTCCACCCCCGTCAACTGTGTTGGTGGGCGCTTGTCCACGGCCTGAGGGAGAGAGGAGGAGAAGTGTGGTGAGGGAGGAGAAGTGTGGTGAGGGAGGAGAAGTGTGGTGAGGGAGGAGAAGTGTGGTGAGGGAGGAGAGGAAGGAAGGAGTGGGTAGGGAAGGTAAAGAGTGATCACTGATGGCAATAATAAAGTAATAATAATGTTATTATTTGATATAACAAATACAAATAATATAAACAAATAATCTATATAATTAATAATATGTACCATAAATGGGTAATACCATCAGTCATCACATAATTCCAAATATTACATATAGCGAAAAGGTTAAAATAAATACACACTCCAGCTGTGGATGACTGAGCTTAGTAGACAACACTCACCTTGACCATGGGAGCGTAATAGACATAAACCTTGCCGGCGTCAGGAAGGAGGGAGCCTGACACTCCTCCAGCAGACAGAGGAGCTCCCACTAGGAGATCTGCGGCGCCATCCCCGTCCACGTCTGCTGACCCCAGACAGTAGCCGAAGTGCGCCCCCACCTCCTGCCCGTACACTGTGTATAGTGGCCGGATGTTAGCTGTCATCGCCTTCGGGTAGATGTTCACCTGCAGGCAAGTTGGGGTCACAGTAGTTGACAGAGAGATGCCTTGGGGACTACTCTCTTGAATCCCTCTGGCATCTTGGGATTACTGGACTAATTCCCTCTCGCGTCCCAATATTTGAGTCATTGACTTCGGGGTGGTAAGGGTGGTGGTGGTAGTGGTGGTGAGACAGTAGTAGTGGTGAGGATTGTGGTACTGGTAGTGGTGGTGAGATGGTAGTGACAAGTTGGGGGGGTGGCTGAGTGAGTTGATATAACAGGGGGAGAGAGAGAGTGAGTCTATGGTACAACTGTGACAAAATGTTTACGATTTAAATTGAAAGCAACAACAATGGCAGAGTCCTGCCCCCGCGGGGAGACACAATACACAGTCAGCGGCAGACGACGACTCACCCTGCCGATGTAACTGCCATAATTGACGGTGGAGACAGCGATGGAGTGGCTCCCGTTGTCAAAGTTGCCGAGCACCAGCGCCCAGCCCTCGTAGGAGTCGGTGTGGTCCAGATTCTTGGGCTCCTGAAGACCGCTTGACAAACGGTTCGCGGGGCGCCCTCCTCTGGCCTTGATAGCGCTTGAGAAGACCATTCCTGCCAGGGAGGACGCAGGAGCAGCAATGGCAGGTGGATCAACAGGAACACAGAAGGAAGATTGTGGATAAATACATAATTATATTATTTACCAGAGTAATGAAATTCTCTGGTAAATAATAAAGATATATATTACAAATATATAACATCAAAACAAATAATAGATAAGGTTTTACAATTATATAATTTGAAAACTCTCAATGAAAAATCAATCAATCCATGAAGTAAAGAGCCACATGCAAATAATTGAATTATTAATTTACGAAAGATAAATAGAAAAAGTTAAACAAATGTATATACATATATGAATATTAGGATCAAATATTTATTTGGCTCCTGGGCTAGACTCTGGCTCCTGGGCTAGACTCACTCACCTTCGCCGGAGTAAGCAGTCGGTCCCCCCATCACCACACGACTACCCTGCAAAATGCAAAGTTTGCAGTGATTGACACAGTCACCAGTGAAGAACAATCAACGAAGAACAGATGCGCCTGAACACGTCTTATAGGCCCTTGTAAGAGACAGCAGTCATAAGAAGTTGTAATTGACAACTAAAAGGAGACAGTTGTCACAAACCTTTGTTATGCACGCCTTGCAAGAGGCACATGACAGACACACAACTGCCATGCACGTGTATCATGCGGAACTGTACGGTTATGTACGTGTGCCCGTGTACAACTGTATGATTATGAACAATCACGTGTAGAACTGTACTATTATGCACATATACAACTGCATCATCATGTACATGCACACCTGTACTGCCATGCCAAGCACACACTTGCATTATGAGAACAAATAATAACTGCAGTATCAGTGGGAGGAAGAACTGGATTATCAGGGGATCAGTGGATAACTACACTGCTATAATCATATGGATCCACGCCATCATGGACATTTGTAGCTAACACGGGTCCCTGGCACCTGTAACAAACACGTGTCGTGGGCTCAGGGGGGTACGCGTGTCTGTGGCACCTGTAGGAGACATGTGTCGTGGGGGCTCACCGTGTCGTCAAGAGCAGCACTGAAGCCCAACATGGCATCCTGGAATGTGTTCAGCTGGGCGGCCGGATCTGGGGAAAAGACATCACGCCGTGAATAATGTTTGATGATGAGTACAGGCAGACAATGATGAATAAGCTGCTAAATACAGTGATTTTATGCAGACAAATTATCATAGATGTCATACAACTACAAATATTATACGGGTGATTAATTAATAATTGCATAAGCACTGTAAACTAAACGATTAAGGAAACATAAGGAGCTTACTAGAGCAAGGAAGGAGCAGCTTGGGCGGTGAGTCAGGGCTGGAGGTAATGTAACACGCCCCTCGAACCTGTATGCTGGAGTCTTCGTACCTTGGGTAACGGGGGGCACAGGCCTTGAGGGGGAGGGAGAGAGGTGAGAGGGGGAGAGAAGTGAGGGGAAAAGAGCATTAGTACCAGTGCTTGCTGTGGTGTTTGGTGGTTGTAGGGGAATATTGTCAATCAATTATGGCTACCAACTTTTTCTCAAGCCCGGATAGTCTGTTTCTCCCCACTAATTCCTCATTCTATCCCCTCGTCTTTCATCCCCTGTCCTCATAATCCCCCCCTTCCTTTCTCTACCTTCCCTTCTTACCCCTCTCTTCTCCCCACTTTCCCGCCCCCTCCTCTCTTCTCTCGTTCGTCCTCTCTCCCTCATTCTCTCCACCCTCCCACTCACCCCAATTTCACTATCTACCCTCCCCTATTCCCTCTTTTCTTATGTTCTCCCCTTTCCCGGACTTTAACCTAGAACAGAAAAACACAATATGCAGATAAGGCCACAAGGATGGGCCACTCAGAACATACAGATAAGGCCACGAGGATGGGCCACACTCAGGACTGCATACAGGTAAGGCCACAAGGATGGGCAACACTCAGAACATACAGGATGGGCCACACTAAGGACAACAACTACTCACAGCGAGGAGGGACGCTTCTTGCTTCAGTGTGGACAAAGAATGACCAAATCCCATGACGTTCTTAGGCCTCCCTAACCCAGCCTTCTTCTCCTCCAGCTCCGCTGTCACCTGCGGATCCCCGAGGACGTCCAGAGCCGCCTCGCTGAAGTCTGACAACATACAAATATTGTAAACACAATGATCAAATGACAAAAATAGTATATTACATTGTCTCCTGGCGTCAAGTAAACATTAAATCTGTCAACCCCGGACTCTACTCCATCATTCACTTGAGAACAGACAACATAAGTCATCTTTTGAAACCCCCATAACAGTTCAGCTGTTGTGACGATGTCAGAAGACGTCAGGACTCACCAGCTGTGGCGACGGTGGGGAGCCTGGCGTCAGGTCGACAGACAACGGGTCCGTCAACGTCGCAGAAGAAGATGTTGCCCAAGGTGACCTGCCCTCGCCCCGAGGTGCCGTTCCTCCCCCGTGGGGCTCCCACCACCACCCTGGGGAACACCACCAACACTCATCACACAGACTGGCCACACAGTTACTGTGTAAATGATGAGTTCATGTGGAGGAAGAAGCTGGGACAGTGAGTGCCTGTGGTGCCACAGATAGTGAGTGCCTGTGGTGCCACAGATAGTGAGTGCCTGTGGTACCACAGACAGTGCCTGAGGTGCCACAGACAGTACCTCTCTCTTTCTGCAGCTTCTCCTGACTAGTGATGTGTTGTCGTCACACAACCCGTCACACAACTCACCTCTTAACACTGGCGTCGTCCGACCAGAGGGCGACGCTGAACCCGAAATGTGAGTTTGGCGGACCGTCCATCCTCCTGGAGTGGGCGGGAGAGAGGTTGTAGCCGCCCACTGGGCGTGGGGCCACCAGCGCCCACACCGCCCACAGGCCGCCCACAACCTTCAGCCAGGCTGGGGCCGCCCTGCCGCACCCCATCATGATCTGGGTGAGATTAATGTTTGTAAAATCAATTATTTCAGAAACTTCTAAATACAAAAGTGGTTTATGTAGGGTCCGTGTCACCGTGCTAGTGGATGATAGGGCCGGTGTCACCGCGCTAGTGGATGATAGGGCTGGTATGATACAGGCTGGTGCAGGCCATAGAGTGAATGAACAAATCCACAAGCTAAGACCGTGATGAGGGTTCGAATATACGTTCGAGAGGTTCCCAGTGTGATCCATAGTGTGAAGTGTGTCAACGCCTGGCAGAGCGTGCTACCCTCGCTGAGAGATGTGCGTGTTAGAGCAGACAATTCCACAGATGGATGTGCTGGGGAATGAGACCGAGATTGACTCATTATTCTTGAGCATCTAAGGAAGCGGCAAGAATGCCTTCGTTCAGGGAGCAGAAATTTAGCTCATCAGACTATAAGTAACCTCTTCAATGGCCAAGCCAAAAAAAAAAAAAAAGCCTTCCCCAGAGCCATGCGAGCCCAGTACCCTTCCCTGAGCCATGTGAGCCCAGTACCCTTCCCTGAGACATGCGAGCCTGTTACGGCCTCAATGGGACGCAACCGGGTTCTTTTCAGTTGGTACGAAAGTTCATATATCCGGCCCCAAGTTAGTAGAGGCTTTCAATCACCATATATATATAAAAACTATTCAACGGAAAATATTACTACACTATGTACATCATCGTCTCTCTCTGAAGACACTGAACACTTGGCGAAGCTCACTCCGTGCAGTCTTGTGCCAAGTTTCCTTATCCATGGCACTACCCTCAGCAGGTACCAGGAAACAACGATGAGTCTACCCTGGCCACGGGCCAGCCAAATCACAATTCCACTGGGTGCCTCGTCGTGCTGAACGGACAGCACACTGGACTTGTGATCCTGTGGTCCTGGTTTCAATCCCAGGCGCCGGCGAGAAACAATGGGCAGAGTTTCTTTCTCCCTATGCCCCTGTTACCTAATAAAATAGGTACCTGGGTGTTAGTCAGCTGTCACGGGCTGCTTCCTGGGGGTGGAGGCCTGGTCGAGGACCGGGCCGCGGGGACACTAAAGCCCCGAAATCATCTCAAGATTGGCTAATAGCTAATCTACAGAAAACTCACCACTTTCCTAAACAAAGAGAGACAACACGGGCTCACCATAGCCCGTGCTGCTTGGAACTTTTTGTTCCAGGTAGCAAATCTTTAACAACAACAACAACAAGAGAGACAAATAAGTCTGAATTATAGAATTTAAAGTTCCTGTAAACTGAACACAATTTCACAGGATAATTATTGATAAAGGATCATGAAAAGAGGAATTCAACAACAGCACGAAAAAGAGCAATTCAATAAGAGTAATTTAATGCAGCTGATCCTCTGAAAAAAGAGGGACTAGGCCTATGATAGGCCTTCCCTGCCATAGGCCCAGTCAATTTAAATGATAAATACTGATTATAATCATCAGATAATTTTTTTCCCCCCTGGTGAATGTTATCGTCACTATGTTTTTGTAGCCAGATGTATTCTGCTCGCCTTACTGTATTCCCGCTTCTCTGTTGCTGTATCCCTCGTATATACAGTTGTATTTCCCTTGTATTCAGCTGTATCCCTCGTGAAAATAGCTGTATTGCACGTGGATATAGCTGTATCCATTGTATCTGCTGCTGTATTTCTCGTGTTTACACCTCTATCCCCCCTGGGAATACAGCTGTATCCCTCGTGTCTGTTGCTGTTGTAGTCCTCGCGTATGTAGCTCTATTCCCTCGTATAGACAGTTGTATTCCTTGTGTCTGCAGCTGTATTCTCCATGTATACAGCTGTATCCCTCTTACCTACACCTGTATCCCCTGAATCCCTCGTGGCAATTCCTGTAACTGTGTAAGATAACTGTACCTGTACTTGTAACAATTCCCGTAACATTTGTAATTGTGGGTTGAAAATCATACTGTTATTGCTCCTTGCTTGTCACTCGTTATCAGTCCTCCTCCTCCTCCTTCCGTTCTTCGGGACACCTGCGTTACTCACAAGTGTTTTGACATGTGACTGACAGGTGATTGGCAAGAAGCAGGCTGTGAGCGACTTCTCCCTCTCCCGCTCAAACAATATTTGGAACTTATTTTCTCACTTGTTTGATTCATGAATGTTGAAGAGGCTGTTTGTTACTCTGTCTGTCTGTCTGTCTGTCTGTCTGTCTGTCTGTCTGTCTGTCTGTCTGTCTGTCTGTCTGTCTGTCTGTCTGTCTGTCTGTCTGTCTGTCTGTCTGTCTGTCTGTCTCTGTCTGTCTGTCTGTCTCTCTCTCTCTCTCTCTCTCTCTCTCTCTCTCTCTCTCTCTCTCTCTCTCTCTCTCTCTCTCTCTCTCTCTCTCTCTCTCTCTCTCTCTCTCTCTCTCTCTCTCTCTCTCTCTCTCTCTCTCTCTCTCTCTCTCTCTCTCTCTCTCTTCCTTCCCCTCAATATCTCTCTCTCCTCCTGCATTTCTTTCTCACTCCCCTTCCTCTTCTCCCTCACAAACCTAACAATATCACCAAAACACGGCCCCCTGCTCTATGAAATTAAGAGAACCTAAAAGGAATAGTCATGCGAATATTTTGTTTCACCGATTCGTGTGTGTGTGTGTTAGTAAGAACTTTATGATCAAACACCTTGTTGTGTGCGGCTCCAGGGATGGGGGGGGGGGGAGAGAGAGAGAGAGGAATCTCTCTTCTCTAGAGATAGAGACTCCATGTACTGGGGTCTGGAGCTAGAGACTCCTTGTACTGGGGTCTGGAGCTGGAGACTAGACGGTGCGTCCAGAAATCGAAGCCTTAATTCAAGGCACTGGAACATTGACTCTGAATTGGAGTCAGGATTCCAATTGGACGATAATGAGGAGGAAGTGAAAGGGGGGAGGAGGAGGAGGAGAAGGAGGGGGGGGGCAGGAGTAGGAGGAAAACAAAAGCAGAAAGAGAGAGAAAAGGAATGTGCGAAGAAATTAAAAAAAACTTTATCTCAAGGACACCCTGAGAAACTTAAAATTGAGGTAAGACCATAGAAGAAATTATGGACTTTTTCAACAAGAAATGCTGAGAAGAAGTTGACCAGTTAGTCTTTATCCAAACTACAAGAAGAAAAACTACCAAAGAGCAGAGTGGACAAGGAATGAGCACAACAGAACACAAAGGTAAACATGAAAACGACATTGTAGACAAAGCCAAGACTTTTCCCAAGTTTCTTCATAGCCACTTCAGGAGGGGCGAAAAAAAGCACATTTAAGGACCAAGTAATTGAACTGAAGAAAAGGCAGGACTTATTTACTAAGAAAGACAGAGAAGTGTGTGTGAAACTCAGAGGCAATTGCCAGGAATCTGATTTTAAAATTCTGGACACTTGTATGAATGGCCACACAAATTTGAGAGTAATGGAATCCTTATATATGAAGGAGCTGCGGCCTCTGTTAAATAGCAACCTTTCAGCTGTTCAATTGTACACTGTATAGTGCACAGTAGGACCTGTAATTTGATTTATAGTTCATTCTGGCAGTTTAATTTTATTATAATTTTGTTTAGTTTACCATGTCTTTGCCTTTTCTTACTTATTTTAAGTCTTAACATTGTACATTATTATAATCTTTTTATTTAGGATATATAATACATTTTTGGATATTTAGATTTGTTTAATATTTGAGTTTTTATAAGATTTTGGTTAGAACTTTATAATTGTCGCTTATTCTGCTTGCATTTTGTATACATTTTTTGTAGATTTGTAGTCATTATATGAATATTTGTAATAGTGTTTAGTATCTATG
>NC_091184.1:35277479-35292479 GCF_040958095.1 Procambarus clarkii | reverse complement strand
ACAAGGGATTACACTAATCCTCCAACATCCACAAGGGATTACACCAATCCTCCGACATCCACAAGGGATTACACCAATCCGCCAACATCCACAAGGGATTACACTAATCCTCCAACATCCACAAGGGATTACACCAATCCTCCAACATCCACTACAACACGGAAAGGATCAACATTTTCTTGTCAGTCATCAGAAGCAGAAGTCTGGGTCTCTGCTTCCACTGCTTGCTTCTGCTTGTGGCTCTGCTGTTATAACTATTGTGATATAAGTGTGTTTGTACTGATAAAAGATAATATCGAGAGCGCAGACACTAAGTCGCATTAACGGGGCTGAAAATTAGATACCCAACGGACACCTCTGGAAACAAATGACTTAGAAACGTTTCGGTCCGTCCTGGATCATTACTAAGTACTAATTTCTACTTTATAATGGTCCAGAATGGACCGAAAAGTCATCAAACGTTTTGATTTTAGATTTGTGGGTTTGTGTTTAATAATAGTTGTAAAGCCTTTGTTTCTGTATCTTACAGCGTTAATGTCGAGAATATTAACACTATGGTTAGGGGGAGTCGGTCGGCCGAGCGGACAGCACGCTGGACTGTGATCTTGTGGTCCCGGGTTCGATCCCGGTCGCCGGCGAGAAACAATGGGCAGAGTTTCTTTCACCCTATGTCCCTGTTACCTAGCAGTAAATAGGTACCTGGGTGTTAGTCAGCTGTCACGGGCTGCTTCCTGGGGGTGGAGGCCTGGTCGAGGACCGGGCCGCGGGGACACTAAAGCCCCGAAATCATCTCAAGATAACCTCAAGATGGTGTATAATGAAGTATATTTGTTTTGGTAGTGTAAGGGATAGTAAAGGTAATAATTACATTAATAACAATAGTACTATTACTACTACTACTACTTCTATTAAAACTACTGCCTTACAGCTAATACTACTAGTAACAATATTAACATAAAGATGAAAATATAACGAGTTAAATAACAATCAGATCAGAACTTTACGTCAAGTTAACAGGACGCACATGTCTGATATTTCGTCGGCTGTGCAACAGTGCCGGAGCAGAGCTTGCAGAGCAGAGTGGGGCTCTTGAACATGCAGAGCCCCACTCTGCATGTTTCTTAATATACCCAAGGAAGGTGCTAGTCTATACGGGGCTCAAGCTCCTGGGCCCTGCCTTCATCAGTGCTCATTCTTTGGCTCACATACGCCATCTTCTATATTCATATCAGGGAACCGGATCCAAAGGACTCGGATTGTAAGGAAACTCCAAGGTGGTGAGAGGGTCTTAGATTCTAAGGGCAACCCTAAGGGTAACAAGGGAAGGGCCAGGGGGTTATCGGGGAACTCTGAGGGACATTTGCGGCCTACTCGTTACCTTGGGAAGGGAAGGGATCTATCAGGAGAAAGCGCCAAGCTATTACGACTATATAGCACTTGGAAGGGGTCAGGATAAGGATTTGGGATGGGACGGTGGGAAAAGAAATGGTGCCCGACTACTTGGACGATCGGGGGATTGAACGCCGACCTGCATGAAGCGAGATCGTCGCTCTACCGGCCAGCCCAAGTGGTTGGGTCGTTAACCTGGGAGAAAGAGGTCACTAAAAGACTATTGGCCATTGTATTGAGTATTTTACAGTATTATTGACATTGTATATGTGGCCCCGGAGGAAGCCGTGTATGTAGTGAGAATGTCTGTTCTTCGTGACTGTGTATTGCACTGTAACCCCCCCCCCCATAGTTGGGGGGGTATATTACACTGTACCCCCCCCCCAACAGTTGGGGGGGGGGTATTATACACTGTACCCCCCACAACAGTAGGGAGGTTTTGGTGTCTCGGGAACCTTAGGAGGGTCCACGAGCGCAATGAAGTTGTCTCACATAGAAATCAAGTGGGTACCTCAGGCTGTATATTGCATTCTCTCTCTCTCTTTCTCTCTCTCTCTCTCTCTCTCTCTCTCTCTCTCTCTCTCTCTCTCTCTCTCTCTCTCTCTCTCTCTCTCTCTCTCTCTCTCTCTCTCTCTCTCTCTCTCTCTCTGTCTCTCTCTCTCTCTCTCTCTCTCTCTCTCTCTGTCTCTCTCTCTCTCTCTCTCTCTCTCTCTCTCTCTCTCTCTCTCTCTCTCTCTCTCTCTCTCTCTCTCTCTCTCTGTCTCTCTCTCTGTCTCTCTCTCTCTCTCTCTCTCTCTCTCTCTCTCTCTCTCTCTCTCTCTCTCTCTCTCTCTCTCTCTCTCTCTCTCTCTCTCTGTATGGAATGAGTTCCTCAGTAGATAATTAATGGTGTCGGTGAAACAACACGATCCCCTTTCACTGCCAACTCCTCCCTCATCTCTGTTCCTTGTTATGTGAGATGTTCTCTGCCTTCACTGCTACAAGCTGCAGCAGTGACAACATCATCACTGAGAGCATCAGCAGAGACACAATTAACAGTGCCAACCTCTCCCACTTCGTCTATTACAAACTCATTTTGCTTCTTTGAAAACTATTCTTTCAAGGAAGATTTTTACCATTCGTGCTCTTCAAATTACCTTAATGATGTTTCTGGCTTGCAATTGTTCAGCATTGTGATACGCCCCACACAGATATTTCCGGCGTATTAATCTCTCCCTCTGCATATTCCCAATTTACTCAGTTCTCTTGCTCCTTCCTTTTACATCTTCTCTCCCCTCTTATTTGGTGGTGTTATTGTACCTCTCATTCCTCGCTGCATATTCATGTTCTCTCTGTCTCTCTCTCTTTCTCTGTCTGTCTGTCTGTCTCTCTCTCTCTCTCTCTCTCTCTCTCTCTCTCTCTCTCTCTCTCTCTCTCTCTCTCTCTCTCTCTCTCTCTCTCTCTCTCTCTCTCTCTCTCTCTGTTTGTCTGTCTGTCTCTCTCTCTCTCTCTCTCTCTCTCTCTTTGGTTATTCATCAATCGAAGTTTTGTGCTTTCTCAGGGTGAGGTAATTTAATAGTTCAGACAGACAGACAGACAGACAGTCTGTCTGTCTGTCTGTCTGTGTACATCAGCTGGCAAGAATAAGACCTCACACCATTTAGGACCAGAGACGTACACAACAGGACACGACTTCACGTTGACATGAGCTTGGGGGGGGCCCGCCATCGTGGCCGGAAACGTCTCAAAAGGTTTTTCCGGTTCGGGTTCAGCGCCAGAAATGACCGTCTACTGGACCCGGCAAGTTATTCGGTGTGGAGGGTTCGCCAGGACGTTGCTCCGGTTAACGTGGATGGTTCCACAACCTCACTGCTCATCCCAGTACAGGAAATGCTGCTGACATTCCCGGAAAGCATCATTGCTGCCTCTTCTCGCTCTAAGACTTCTCCCGCTTCTGAATCATGGTCGTCTTCCGCTTTTGACCATCACTAGATGAGTTGACCCAGATGAGCCACAGGGACGTTAGAAAGAATTTTGTCAGTGTCAGAGTAGTTAACGGATGGAATGCATTAGGCAGTGATGTGGTGGAGGCTGACTCCATACACAGTTTCAAATGTAGATATGATAGAGCCCAGTAGGCTCAGGAATCTGTACACCAGTTGATTGACAGTTGAGAGGTGGGACCAAAGAGCCAAAGCTCAACCCCCGCATGCACAATTAGATGAGTACAATTAGGTGAGTACTAGTCTTCTATATTCTTACTTCACATCGGATATATTCTCTCTATATGAGCTCGTTCTGCCGTCTAATTCTTAATAAACATCTGAAAGGCTTCGCTAATGCAACGGCAGGGAATCGAACCCGGGCATTTTTGGACTACGACCCCTGAGCGTTGTCCGCGAGCATCCGTCTTGATTCTTCTCATAATTTTTGCATCATGTGTGTGTGTGTGTGTGTGTGTGTGTGTGTGTGTGTGTGTGTGTGTGTGTGTGTGTGTGTGTGTGTGTGTGTGTGTGTGTGTGTGTGTGAGTGTGAGTGTGTTAGTGAGAGAGAGAGATATACACCGGCCAGCAGTGAGCATCAATCCCGGTATCTGTGAGTGCAATCACTGAAAACATCCTCCACTGGGCTAAATATTGCTGCAGTAGTGATAAAAGCCAGGGCGGGAAATAGAGAAAAAGAGAAAGAGAAAGAAAGAGAGAGAGAGAGAGAGAGAGAAAGAGAAAGAGAAGAGAGAGAGAGAGAGAGAGAGAGAGAGAGAGAGAGAGAGAGAGAGAGAGAGAGAGAGAGAGAGAGAGAGAGAGAGAGAGAGAGAGAGAGAGAGACAGACAGACAGAAAAAATACAGAAAGACTGAGAGGAGAGACATTATATCCCGCCTTAAAACTACATCACCGCCCCGCACCAACAGGTGGCGCCTGTCAAAGCGATGTCAACAAAGCCGTCGTCACTTTCCTGATAAACTGTCGTTCACAATCCAGCAATATTGGCGAGTTTCTTTCTTTTACTCTCTCTCTTTTTCTGTATTTACTCATAGTTATCTGAGAATGTTGGCGAACATTGGTTTAGGAATTTACTCTACCAAACCCAAGAAAAGATTTCCCAGAGGCGAAGAAAATCCGATTTTCGATATGTTGGCGCCTGTGGTCATTATCCCCCCCCCATGTGATGAGTTTGTATACAGACTCATCATGAAGTTAATGCATGACTTCATTTTTTTGGGGGTGGGGTGGGGGTATTACCCTTTTATTTCTCTATCAGCGCCTGTTTGTAGGCACGTTTTAGGATTTTTTTTTCTATCCCGGTCATTTTTTAGTGAGGCTTCGAGATCAGGGAAGAGCTGAGGCATTTAGTAACATTCATTAGCAGAGAGGGATATTATCCCTCCTTTTATCTCACCATCACGTTCTCTCCTTTCCTCGTGACTGCCTCATCATTCTTCTCTTCCTCTTACCCCCCTCCCTTCTCTCCTCTTTCGCTTGGCCTATCATCAATTCTTGCTACGTGTTTCCATTTGCCTTCTGCATCTCTGTTTCTGTTTCCTCATCATTACACTTTGTCTATCTCTCTTCCTTCATTTTTTTTTATTATCTCTTCCTTCATTTATCATTGTTTACCTCTCTTCCTTCATTTTTTTTTATTATCTCTTCCTTCATTTATCATTGTTTACCTCTCTTCCTTCATTTTTTCAGTGTTCTTCCCTCATTTATTATACACTATCTGACTTCGCTTGGAATTTTGCTTTTAATTCATCCAATTCCTTCTGTCCTTTGTCTCTTCTACTCCCGAATATCCAATTCTGCTTTTTCTTCTTCCCTTTCCTGTCTCCCCTCCCCCGCCCCCCCTTCCACTAATGCAGTGTCTGCTTCAAGTAATATTGTGAAAAGAATGTTCAAGTCTAGCGTGGGAAGAGATGAGAGAGAGAGAGAGAGAGAGAGAGAGAGAGAGAGAGAGAGAGAGAGAGAGAGAGAGAGAGAGAGAGAGAGAGAGAGAGAGAGAGAGAGAGGGAGAGAGAGAGAGAGAGAGAGGGAGAGAGAGAGAGAGAGAGAGAGAGAGAGAGAGAGAGAGAGAGAGAGAGAGAGAGAGAGAGAGAGAGAGAGAGAGAGAGAGAGAGAGAGAGAGGGAGAGAGAGGGAGAGAGAGAGAGAGAGAGAGAGAGAGAGAGAGAGAGAGAGAGAGAGAGAGAGAGAGAGAGAGAGAGAGAGAGGGAGAGAGAGAGAGAGAGAGAGAGAGAGAGAGAGAGAGAGAGAGAGAGAGAGAGAGAGAGAGGGAGAGAGAGAGTAATTTTCAGCAATCATTCACCGAACAATGTTGGAAGCTTCCAGGGTATCGAACCCTGGGACTTGAGAAGCCGCACCAAAAACTGGGTTGATTCCCCCAAAAAACCTTCTCGGGTTTTAGAAGAGTTTGTGTAAACAAAATTTGAATTAATTGAGATTTATTGTTATTTCTATTCCCTTTTGGTTTAAGGCTTTCCTAGCTTCCTTGTTTTTTTTTCACTTTCTTGTTCGCTTGTTCCTGGAGTAGAGCTTGTTTCTATTAAGCCAGCAACAGTAATGGAACTTGTACGCTGACCAGAGAAGTTGGGATGGATGAGGGAGGGGAAAGGGGGGGAGGGGAAAAGGGGGGAGGGGAAGGGGAAAGGGGGGGAGGGGAAAGGGGGGAGGGGAAAGGGGGGGAGGGGGGAACTAGTCACCAATGGTCTAAAAATGAAATACGAAAAGGAAATTTTTTCAAAGTCTCTTAAGAATTGTCAGAACTACGCACCCACTAGCGTAAGACACGGGAGAGAGAGAGAGAGAGAGAGAGAGAGAGAGAGAGAGAGAGAGAGAGAGAGAGAGAGAGAGAGAGAGAGAGAGAGAGAGAGAGAGACAGAGAGACAGAGAGAGAAAGAGAGAGAGAGACACAGGGTCATGCTGTCCCCACCCACAACTTGTAGCCAGGACAGACACAATTCCTGTGGACAGTTTCAAGTCCACCCCCTTTTCCCCGCCTCGTGAATACGTCAGTGAATGTCTGAACAGAAGCCAGACTGTCCACCCCAACCACCTCATACCATGATGATAATGATGAAGATGAAGATGATGATACTTAAATGACATAAATAATTAAACTATCAAGTCCCACCTCATTTTCCCCCCTAGCTTAATAAGATCTAATTAACACGTAAGAATACATTCGGAGCAGCGAGAAAGCGGAAGACGCACACTTGATCAGGACAAAATCCTTGAGGACTACGAATATATTACCACAGTTGAAGGGAAATGGCGAGAGCGGAGGCGATATCTTTGCATTCCTCTGACTTCTACAATAATTCATCATGGCTGTCGACGCGGGAGATTCAGGTCACCAGCTTTCAGTTTAGGGTTTAAGGCTGGGCGAGAAGCCTAGATTGAGAGAGGAGTCTATGTACGAGGTATTAATACCGACTATGTACCTATATGTACATGTTGTGTGCGTACATATACATGCTGTGTACGTACATATACATGCTGTGTACGTACATATACATGCTGTGTACGTACATATACATGCTGTGTACGTACATATGCATGCTGTGTACGTACATATACATGCTGTGTACGTACATATACATGCTGTGTACGTACATATACATGCTGTGTACGTACATATATATGCTGTGTACGTACATATACATGCTGTGTACGTACATATACATGCTGTGTACGTACATATACATGCTGTGTACGTACATATACATGCTGTGTACGTACATATACATGCTGTGTACGTACATATACATGCTGTGTACGTACATATATATGCTGTGTACGTACATATACATGCTGTGTACGTACATATACATGCTGTGTACGTACATATGCATGCTGTGTACGTACATATACATGCTGTGTACATACATGTACCCAACTGACGGAGATATACATTTGTGGATTATCCACTTATAATAATATATAATTATTCATTGTGACGGGGGACAGGAAGCCTGTGTGTGTGTGTGTATTCATACACGTTAGGGTTATACCGAGGTCCCCACCGTCCCTCCTTCCTCCCCCCCCCCCCCAGGTCGAATTACTGACCCCGTCCAGGATGCAGCGACCCACAACAAGCTGACTAACTCCTGAGTACCTACTTACTGTTAGGTGAACACGTGCATTAGGTGAAAGGAAATGTGCCCAATTATTTCTGCATCACTGGGGATTCGAACCCGGAATTCTTGGTTGTGCGTCGAGAACGAACCCGACTGTATTAAGTGCACTACAGTTTTCTACATTGCAATATCTTTTCTCTTCATGTTTTGCCAATCTCTCTCTCTCTCTCTCTCTCTCTCTCTCTCTCTCTCTCTCTCTCTCTCTCTCTCTCTCTCTCTCTCTCTCTCTCTCTCTCTCTCTCTCTCTCTCTCTCTCTCTCTGTCTCTCTCTCTCTCTCTCTCTCTCTCTCTCTCTCTCTCTCTCTCTCTCTCTCTCTCTCTCTCTCTCTCTCTCTCTCTCTCTCTCTCTCTTATTCATTCTATTCTCTTCATTTTTGTTTCTATTTTCCTGTCTATACATCCATTTGTGTCTGAGTTTCTCTTCCCATTCTCATGCTTAATGCATGTGGGACCTTGTTCATGTCCCCAATCACCGTAGTTAGAACGCATCGACATTTAGACACATGGAAGCCATGTGTGTACATTAACTTGACAGAGGTGCGCATGTCTGTACGTTCCTGTATAAGGATGTTCTAACGTGTTTTTTATACCTTTGTTATCGTCTGTGTTGTCTCTAACACAGCCTCGGGCACTCCAGACCGACAGAGCGCTACTCTATAGTCTTTCTGAGATTGATGGATGCCTCCTACTACTGTCTACAAACCTTTATTGAAACAATAAAGATCGTTTGGTGGGTGCGGTGAGTGGAGTAACTGGTATATTGACCTGTCGAAAAATCAATGAACTGAAGATTTCATGTTTCAGGGATACTGAAACATAAACATACTGACTGGACTATGTGGAACTCATACATACACACATTGGAAGGGAAATACACCCTGGTAGGGATATGCACATTAGTAGAGATACGCATATATATACACACATACACATTGGAATGGATATACACATTAGATTGGGTATGCACATATATATACACTCGCTATCAGAAATATGTAACCATACTCACACAGAAAGGATAAATAGACTGGCTGGGATACACACACTCACACACACACACTGATACCTGATTAATTTAATAGCCACAAGATAACATGGGTTCATTGACAGGAAATTATGCCTGACAAACTTATTAGACGACGATGATCATCTAACAGCACTCCAGCAGGAAAGAAAATAATGAATTACCAACATTTCTCTCTATACACAAGACACTACGGGCTCACCATAGCCCGTGCTACTTGGAACTTTTTGTTCCAGGTAGCAAATCTTTAACAACAACAACAACTTTCTATACTTCCCCCCCCAAAAAAAAAACCAGCAACCATTGCATCTCACAGAAGGCCCCCCCCCCCACCAACAAGACCTCTAGGAGCATGCTTGAGTAGCAGAAAATGTACAGAAATAGGTAAGGTAAACCTCTCAATCCGGAAGGAAACAGTTAAAAATGAAAAGGAAAAACTCAGCGAGGTGAACCGCGACCAAACTCTTCCTCGTAGAATATTTTCTAAGATATCTGAAAGTGCGCAAATCCGGAAGATGCTTATTCTCCTCGGCGCAAAATAATGTAAGGTAAGGCGGAAGACGTGTTGCCCTCCTCCTGCTCGCTGGAGGGGAAGACTCGGCTTATCTATACGAAGATGGCGGCGTGTGTGTGTGAGTGGGAACTGACAGGGAGAAGACAGGGAACTCCTTGGCCTTAATACAGTCGTCTGTGGCTGGAGAAGGAACTCCTCGGCCCCATCACAGTCGTCTGTGACTGGAGAAGGAACTCCTCGGCCCCAACACAGTCGCCTGTGACTGGAGACGTTATAGACTGGACGGAGGGATATTACAGCACGTTATTATAAGCAAGAAATCTGCCGATTATGCAAATAGAGGCTGAGTAGTCTGCGTGCCGGAGGAGCGGAGATACGTAACTCTGCTCCGCGGGGTCATGACCCAGACGTGTGACGGAGAGGCTGGCTGCTCATCACACGAAACAAGATAATAATAATAATAACGATAAGAGATATCACAAAAACGTGATATGTCAGTAAACAAATTCACAAGGGACTTGATCAGGATTCGAACCTAAGTGCTGGATGTTCCCAGACGAGTTCGAGTCTCAGTGGACCAGTTGACTATAGAGCGTCTGGGGAAAATCCAGAGCATAGATTCGAATCTCTTATCAAGGCCCTTGTGAATTTATTCAATCATAAATATTTTATTTACAAGAAAGTACAATGGCTTTGTGAGATTACTTAAGATTGGTATTTTTACATTCTTACAAAGCCACTAAGACGCATAGCGTTTCAGGCAGATTGAAACGCATAGCGTTTCAATCTGATATCGACTGTCGATATCAACTGATATCGACAGTTGATATCGCAAATGAGAATTCTCATTTGCGATATCAACTGTATTTCTTCCTCGGTATAATCCTCTTAATTACTCTTTGTGTCTTTCACCACTCTGGCGACACTTCTCCCTCAGCTCTCAGGGGCCACTTGCACGTCCCTCGTCCCTGAAAAGGGCCTCAATAGTGTCTCTTAACTACGTCAACGTACATCCCCTCAACCCTTGTTCCTTTTGCTCAGTTGAACCCGACAGCTTCTCTGATCTTGTAGTGCGGAGGTGTTGGGAATTCTCTCTCTCTCTCTCTCTCTCTCTCTCTCTCTCTCTCTCTCTCTCTCTCTCTCTCTCTCTCTCTCTCTCTCTCTCTCTCTCTCTCTCTCTCTCTCTCTCTCTCTCTCTCTCTCTCTCTCTCTCTCTCTCTCTCTCTCTCTCTCTCTCTCTCTCTCTCTCTCTCTCTCTCTCTCTCTCTCTCTCTCTCTCTCTCTCTCTCTCTCTCTCTCTCTCTCTCTCTCTCTCTCTCCACTACTCATTTATTGTATTACCAATCTATATTTTAATATTAGTTCATGTTCACCACATAGAAAGCCACATGAAAAATGACACCTAAATGTCAGAAATAAGGACAAAAGTAAGGACGCAATGAGAGAATGGCAAAGATCAACGAAAACGGAACGATGAACGAGAAGAAGTAAGAGGAAGGAGAAAATGTATAAGAGGGAAAGGAGGTAAGGTGTGAATGCCGGGAAGAGAATGGGAAGAGAGGAGAGGAGGAGGAGGAGAAGGAAGATTTATCTCAGAGTTGCCGGGTGTTATGAATTCTTGGGCTGGTCCCTGAAGCCTGGGATGCATTATTGGTAGGAGAGAGGGAGAAGGAGAGAGCGAGAGAAAGAGAGAATTATAAGAAAAGGGAGCGAAAGAGGAAGACAAATAGAGAAAATAGTGAATGGCAAATAAAAATATACTCACTTATCACTGTAAATTACGCCTACACTAACACTCCTGACTCTCTCTCTCTCACTTTCTCTTTCTCTCTCTCTCTCTCTCTCTCTCTCTCTCTCTCTCTCTCTCTCTCTCTCTCTCTCTCTCTCTCTCTCTCTCTCTCTCTCTCTCTCTCTCTCTCTCTCTCTCTCTCTCTCTCTCTCTCTCTCTCTCTCTCTAAGGAACATCTTTCCCATCACAACCGCCCGGCCACATCACTAACCATTAACACGAGTGAACAGAAAATAAAGGTCCACTTAGAGGTGTAAGTGCCCAACCACTTGGGCTGGACGGTAGAGGTCTGGCTTCATGCAGGTCGAAGTCCAATCCCCGACTGTCCATTAAGTGATTGGGCACCATTCTTTCCCTCCGTCCCATCCCAAATCCTTATCCTGACCCCTTCCCAGTGCTATATAGTCGTAACGGCTTGGCGCTTTTCCCCTGATAGTTCCCTCTCCTCAGAGGTGTAGGGGGAGGGGGGAGGGGGGGGGGTGGAGAGACGTGTCACGTTAAGTGGTGACCAGACTACACACTAGAAAGTGAAGGGACGACGACGTTTCGGTCCGTCTTGGACCATTCTCAAGTCGATGGTGGAATCAATCAAGTCGATTGGACCATTCACAATCGACTTGAGAATGGTCCAGGACGGACCGAAACGTCGTCGTCGTCCCTTCACTTTCTAGTGTGAGGTTTGGTCAGCATATTTCAACCCCGTTATTGTGACTCCTCGTCTGCATGTTAACTGGTCTTCCAAGACTCGGGCCTACGACACTGCTACTTAATATTTATCTTGAGGTTATCTTGAGATGATTTCGGGGCTTTAGTGTCCCCGCGGCCCGGTCCTCGACCAGGCCTCCACCCCCAGGAAGCAGCCCGTGACAGCTGACTAACACCCAGGTACCTATTTTACTGCTAGGTAACAGGGGCATAGGGTGAAAGAAACTCTGCCCGTTGTTTCTCGCCGGCGCCTGGGATTGAACCCAGGACCACAGGATCACAAGTCCAGTGTGCTGTCCGCTCGGCCGACCGGCTCCCTATGCATATTTAAGCATATAACTCTCCCGAGGAAGGAAGATCAGTATTACGTCAGTGTTTGCAGATAATGCACAGCTGATACGAGACATTTAATAACCGAGGAGGAACCCAGAGAATTACAGGAAGGCATTGACGAATTCCAGCAGTGGGCAGACATAGGGCATTTAGAGTTCAAGCCTGTCAAGTGTAAGATAATGGCGATGGGAACGGGAGAAAGTTATCATTCCGGCACTAACCACTCAAACACCTGTGAACAGGGTAACTTGGCAGCACTTGGGATGCTGGAAAACATTAAAAAAGCTACCTTGAGGTGCTTCCGGGGCTTAGCGTCCCCGCGGCCCGGTCGTCGACCAGGCCTCCTGGTTGCCGGAGCTACATGAAGATTGTTTCAGGTCAGTCTACACACACAATATAAAGGAAAAATAAATCGTACATATGAAGCATTTTTTTTTACAAAAATCGAAACGTAGAGATTTGCAACAAGATTATTCTAGACCTAAGAAGGTTAAGTTTCTTGAATAGACTAAGGGAACGACTCACACCCATGGAGGAGAGAAGGGAAGGGAACTATCAGGGGGGAAAGCGCCAAGCCATTACGCCTATATAGCACTGGGAAGGGGTCAGGATAAGGATTTGGGAAGGGACGGAGGGAAGGAATGCTACCCAACCACTTGGACGGTCGGGGATTGAACGCCAACCTGCATGAAGCGAGACCGTCGCTCTACCGTCCAACCACTTGGGGTTGGGGGCGGGGAGAGGGTGGAAGAAGATGTTAAACCCTCAAAATAAACCATTTTCGGCGGGTCTTCCTCACGGAATGTCTGGCGGCAGTTAACGGGCCACGTGGAGGAGGAGGAAGTCTTCCTTATCTTACAAACTACTTACGCTCGCTGGTCACGTCTCGCGCAGGTCATGACAATGGCAGTTGCGCATCACGATGCTTTTACGTCCCCGCTAAACCGCCGTTTTGACGGATTTATGTTACGCTCTGTGCATTCCTCTCTTGTGTTCCGGTATGTTTATATATATCCCTTCTGTTGCAGGTATTTAATTACGGGATGAATACGTGAACATAAACACACATACACACATATGTTGGGGCCTCGGGGCTGAGTGGACAGCGCTCTGGGGTTGTAGTCGTAAGGGGCCGGTGATCGATCCCCTGCAGATGCAGAAACAAATGGGCAGAGCTTCTTTCACCGTGATGTTCCTGTTCATCTAGCATTAAATAGGTACCTGGGAGTTAGACAGCTGTTACGGGCTGCTTTGTGTGTGAGTGTGTGTGTGTGTGTGTAATCACCTATTTGTACTCACCTATTTGTGCTTGCGGGGTTGAGCTCTGGCTCTTTGGTCCCGCCTCTCAACTATCAATCAACTGGTGAACAGGTTCCTGAGCCTATTGGGCTCTATCATATCTACACTTGAAACTGTGTATGGAGTCAGCCTCCACCACATCACTGCCTAATGCATTCCGTTTGTCTACTACTCTGACACTAAAAAAATCTTTCTAATATCTCTGTGGCTCATTTGGGCACTCAGTTTCCACCTGTGTCCCCTAGTGCGTGTTCCCCTTGTATTAAATAGCCCGTCTTTATCTACCCTGTCAATTCCTCTGAGAATCTTGAATGTGGTGATCATATCCACCCTAACTCTTCTGTCTTCTAGCAACGTGAGGTTTAATTCCTGTATTCTCTCCTCGTAGCTCATGCCTCTCAGCCCGGGTACTAGTCTGGTGGCAAACCTTTGAACTTTTTCCAGTTTGGTTTTATGCTTGACTAGATATGGACTCCATGCTGGGGGCTGCATACTCCAGGATTGGTCTGACATAGGTGGTATACAAAGTTCTGAATGATTCCTTGCACAAGTGTCTAACTGCCGTTCTAAAGAGCCAGAGCTCAACCCCCGCAAGCACAATTTGGTAAGCAATTAGGTAAGTACACACACACACACTCACTCACACTCACACACACTTTAGCCAAACAATTCATAATTAGTGCTTGACAACATATTGGGAATGCGTTCATTTATATACAAACAGGATTAAGCAAATTAATGAAACTATGGACTATTTTAGTTACAAATTCTTGCATGACATAAATTTTTATCGTAAAATGCAATAAAGTGACGCTGGACGAGTGAAATGTCCACATATTTTACATTCATACACGTACATATGTATATTCGTGTATATCAACGTAAATAATTATACATAATATACTCGCGACTACACGTGCATGTATACATTCATAAACAAATTATATCGCTTAAGAACGCTAATAATGTATTTTTTTCTAATTCTAAAACAATAATTATTGCCCAAACAAATCAAATGAACGTCATATATCAGTGGAAAAGTCAGTAGAAGTCAATATGAGGATTCGAACCTGCATACTGAGTACTCTCAACACATAAGTTTAAGCCTAACCAACTTGAGCCAGGATGTACTGCAGAAAAAAATATGCAACCTGGTTAGGTTAGGTTAGGTTAGGTTAGTATTTTATATTTATATATCTTTATATTTATTTATATTTATATATTTATTTATATTTATATATCTTTAATTTTATATAAGTTCGACTGAATCCTCTAGGGGCTCTCTGAGGCTTCAGTGGCCAAGTTGGTTAAGTTCAGTGTACAGGTTCGAAACCTCATCTTGGCTTCTACTGATTTTTTCTCACCATAATTATTCTCATTGATAACCTCAAAATTGTAATCACAATCTTCATGTATTCACTGTTTATTCACCTAATTTCACCTCGTGTTACACAAAACTATTATTCACTACACCTGGGGCTTCTACACCTGGAGCTTCTACACCTGGGGTTTCAACACCTGGGGTTTCTACACCTGGAGCTTCTACACCTGGGGTTTCTACACCTGGGGCTTCTACACCTGGTGCTTCTACACCTGTGGCGTCTACACCTGGGGCTTCTACACCTGGGGCTTCTACACCTGGGGTTTCTACACCTGGGGCTTCTACACCTGGAGCCTCTACACCTGGAGCTTCTACACCTGAGAGTTCTACACCTGGGGCTTCTACACCTGGAGCTTCTACACCTGGGGTTTCTACATCTGGGGCTTCTACACCTGGGGCTTCTACACCTGGGGCTTCTACACCTGAGGTTTCTACACCTGGAGCCTCGACACCTGG
>NC_091184.1:35267479-35272479 GCF_040958095.1 Procambarus clarkii | reverse complement strand
CAATGCCAGAGCCCAACCTATTCCGGCAAGAGCATTGGAGGCAAATTGATGAGATTGTCCACTTTCAACGGGTCAGACCGACCGAGTTCAGAGCCCTAGACCGTAAGACCAAAAAGGTAAATATTGAACCTTCCGCTAAATGGGTCAGGCATGAAGAGCCAACCCTGTCTCGCTTGGCTAATTTTGTGTATATATTGGTATATAATTACCTCTGTAGTGAATGAAGAATTTGTATTTCCCTGTATGATTAAATACTTGGTAGTTTATGCCTCATTAGAGGCGTGTTTGGGGGTGTGTATTTCTGTCTTTGTGTGTAGGCGTGTGTGTGGGTGTGTGTATGTGTGTGTTTATGTATTCACCTAGTTGTGCTTGCGGGGGTTGAGCTCTGCTCTTTCGGCCCGGCTTTGAACTGTCAATCAACTGTTTCTACTACTACTACTTTTTTTCTCCACACCACACACACACACACACACACCGAGAAGCAGCCCGTGACAGCTGACTAACTCCCAGGTACCTATTTATTGCTAGGTAACAGGGGGCATAGGGTGAAAGAAACTCTGCCCATCGTTTCTCGCTGGCGCTCGGGATCGATCCCGGGACCACAGGATCACGTGTCCAGCGTGCTGTCCGCTCGGCCGGTCGGCTCCATGTGTGTGTATGTGTGTGTTTAGGTGTACGTATGTGTATATTAGTGCATGTGTACATTTGTGTAGGAGTGTGGTATATGTGTGATTGTGAGTGGCGTTTGTGTATTTGCGTGTGGTATTTGTGTGTGTTTGCGTGAGTTAATGTCAGAATATGTTTTTTGTTTTATTGCTAAATTTACTGTAACGTAAATATTGACGCAAAAGAAAGCACATTAAGATAATATATCAACGAGAATAGTCAGGGCTTATGTTTGGGACTACCCTGTGTGCAGGTTCGAATCCTGATCACATATGCTTCTACGTATCATCTACATAACGTTGATAATATCTGCTTGAGAGTGTATTGAAGTGATCCATCTAAAGTAACTACCAAACACCTACTATAAAGTAACTACCAAACACCTACCACTCTAAAGTAACTACCAAACATCTACCACTGTGAATTAACTATTAAACATCAACCACTCAACCATGACTGTTCTGCATCAAGAATATAATACACATATCATTATTTTCTTGTCTGTTAAGCCGATTGACTGAGAATTGGTTGACTTTGGCACAGGAATAATAATATATTGGAGACCATGAAATTGTTTGTGTGTTTGTATAGTTAGTAACACACCCCAGTATAACTAGTAGTAACGCTCTCACACTCCAGTATAACTAGTAGTAACGCTCTCACACTCCAGTATAAGTACTAGTAACAATCTTACACCTCAGTAGACCTACTAGTAACACTCTCACACCCCAGTATAACCACTAGTAACGCTCTCACACCCCAGTATAACTAGTAGTAACGCTCTCACACCCCAGTATAACTAGTAGTAACACTCTCACACCCCAGGAACAAAAACGACAGCCGTCAGGACCTTTCCGCCTCAGTTTTTTCCCCATGGTCGGTGAAATTCAAACTGACTGAATAAGAGAAATGTTGTTGAAAATATTGACAGTCAGGTTGCGGGCCCCTTGACTGGAGACTCCATCTATATATATATATATATATATATATATATATATATATATATATATATATATATATATATATATATATATATATATATATATATATATATATATATATATATATATATATATATATATATATATGTATAAGTGTGTGTGTATGTCAAACAATACATGAGTGAAGCGAGACCGTCCAGGCCAAGTGGATGGGCACAGAGAGAGAGAGAGAGAGAGAGAGAGAGAGAGAGAGAGAGAGAGAGAGAGAGAGAGAGAGAGAGAGAGAGAGAGAGAGAGAGAGAGAGAGAGAGATAGAGAGAGAGAGAGAGAGACAGAGAGAGAGAGACAGAGAGAGAGAGAGAGAGAGAGAGAGAGAGAGAGAGAGAGAGAGAGAGAGAGAGAGAGAGAGAGAGAGAGAGAGAGAGAGAGAGAGAGAGAGAGAGATAGAGAAGGCATGGCATCACCTCTCCTCCCAACATAATTACATGGTAGTGCATATATTGAGTTACGTTATAATAATTGGCTTAACAAATGGGGAATTAACACTACCGGTAATGAGTTGCTCAATAATTCCTGTAATAATTGCAGGCAATATATAATTACTTTTAAATACAATAGTGGACATAAACTAGGGTTCGCCAACAAGCAACAACGTTTGGACCAGAAGGCAGTGCTTTCGAAACGTCTTGAAAGATTTTGCAATTTGTTCAATTATTTTAATGTTATATCCTTATGAAATAATAGAATAACAATTATAAGTATTTTCATCCCTAGTGTACTGTAATTAATCATATGTAACGTTACTAATCTTGTTTCCAACTTTACTAATCTTGTTTCCAACTTTACTAATCTTGTTTTGAACTTTACTAATCTTGTTTTGAACTTTACTAATCTTCTTATCAACATTTAATTAATTTTCCTGGAAATGAGGGACAATTTTTGACGCTCTCAATAGATTCACATTAAATACTATTTTGTTTCATCATCTATTACCACAACAACAAAAAATTGTTTGAAAACTTGTAGTTATTGTGTGTTGAAGGCAAACCTGTTGTCAAAAGTTTCGTAATTGCACATGTTTGGAGTCATTCGAACTTGGAAATTGGGTAGTTTGTTTTCAAGGGGACCTGTAATTGAGAACGTCTCGTTTTAGGGAATTTTTTCTTTATATTTATTCACTACGTTCACCCTTGTCTTCCACGAATCTATTTGATTCACCATCACCAACCAGAAACCACCAGAATCATCCAGTGCCGTCAGCCAGGAGCCTGCCTCATCCACTGCCACCAGCCAGGAGCCATCAGCCAAGAGCCTGCCTCATCCACTACCATCAGCCAAGAGCCTGCCTCATCCACTGCCACCAGCCAGGAGCCTGCCTCATCCACTGCCACCAGCCAGGAGCCTGCCTCATCCACTGCCATCAGCCAGGAGCCTGCCTCATCCACTGCCATCAGCCAGGAGCCTGCCTCATCCACTGCCATCAGCCAAGAGCCTGCCTCATCCACTACCATCAGCCAAGAGCCTGCCTCATCCACTACCATCAGCCAAGAGCCTGCCTCATCCACTACCATCAGCCAAGAGCCTGCCTCATCCACTACCATCAGCCAAGAGCCTGCCTCATCAAACTCCACCTCAAGTTTGAAAGACTCGGCTTCTCCTGATGAGAGATATCTCGTTCATTTTCACAACACTTTTTCCGTCTTTGTTTGGTAAAGGCAGAATGTGCGTGTGTTTGTATTCACCTGTTTGCACTCTCTATTGCATTCTGCAATGCCGAGCTTCAGCTCTTGGATCTAGCCATTGCAGATTGTCTAATGTAATGACTGAGTTCTACTGGTCATCAATCATGTCTCACATAAGCTCCTCTGAGTTGCTTGTAAATGAATAATACAATAGATAAATGTTTACAATAAAGTATATATTGTAAACTTTTCTACCTTTTTTCCCCAGTCTCAAATTTCCTCAAAGATGTTTTATAACCCTGTAAAATTTTCAGACGAGGAGTCACAATAACGTGGTTGAAAAATGTTGACCAAACCACACACTGGAAAGTGAAGAGGCGACGACGTTTCGGTCCGTCCTGGACCATTCTCAAGTCGTTTGCGGCTCTTTGGTTTGAGCTCTGGCTCTTTGGTCCCGCCTCTCAACCGTCAATGAACAGGTGTACAGATTCCTGAGCCTACTGGGCTTTATGATATCTACATATGAAACTGTGTATGGAGTCAGCTTCCACCACATCACTGCATATTCCAGGACTGGTCTTACATAAGTGGTATACAGGGTCCTGAACGATTCCTTACACAAGTTTCTAAAGGCAGTTCTTATGTTGGCCAGTCTGGCATATGCCGCTGATGATATCCTTTTGATGTGGGCCTCTGGGGACAGGTTCGGTGTGATATCAACCCCCAGATCTTTCTCTCTATTTGACTCTTGCAGGATTTCACCTCCCAGATGATACCTTGTGTTCAGCCTTCTGCTCCCTTCGCCTAATTTCATTATCTTGCACTTTCCTGAATTGAACTTTAGCAGCCTTTTTCTAGACCATTCCTCCAGTTTGTCGTGTGTGTGTGTGTGTGTGTGTGTGTGTGTGTGTGTGTGTGTGTGTGTGTGTGTGTGTGTGTGTGTGTGTGTGTGTGTGTGTGTGTGTGTGTGTGTGTGCGTGCGTGCGTTTGAGAGTGTAGTGTGAAAGCAATATTTATGAGGACATAGTTAATATTATAATCTCAGGAAACAAAACCCTTTAAGAATGAGGGTTTGTCTCTCCCGTCTGTGTTAATGACCCATTAGCCTTAATTACCTCGTTGACAAAATTAGCTAATTATTCGGAAGGGCCTTTGACCTCACCTGAAATGAGGTGAAAGCTAGGACGCTCTAGTTTGGGTTCGTTTGAAGTGTTTTAAAGCATGAAGCAAAGTGATTACAATGATGATCGATAGTTTAAGGCTTTCAAACCTGTCTTTAGTGTGTGTGTATGTGTGTGTGTGTGTGTGTGTGTGTGTGTGTGTGTGTGTGTGTGTGTGTGTGTGTGTGTGTGTGTGTGTGTGTGTGTGTGTGTGTGTGTGTGTGCGTGAACGTGTGTGTGCACTATGATTTTTGTTTAAATAAAGGAATTAAAGGTAATTTACTCCAGATTAATTAGTTGACTATATGAGCGCTTAAATTTAGAACTGGCCTGCGATAAATTTTATTATTAAAATTAAATAATATATTCCTTTTATTCCATTAAAAACGTAATATTTACTCTGTCTCTCTGTCTCTCTGTCTCTCTCTCTCTCTCACCCACACAAACAGAAGCTTCCAGCAGGATTTAAACAAAAGGAAAAGTTCTGCCTAAGGAACCTAAAGTGTTGAAACAGAGACTTAAACATTGTAAGGAATTCTGGCAGCTGATTA
>NC_091184.1:35252479-35262479 GCF_040958095.1 Procambarus clarkii | reverse complement strand
TAGTGAACATGAGCAGGAGTGAACATGAGCAGGACTGAATGTGAGAAATGGGGTAAATGTGAGAGGCAAGTGAATATGCTCTAAAATGATAGTGAAATGAGTTCTGTGTTTACCTTTTACGTGACATGCGATCATACACTTTTTATGATATGAAACCCAAGTGAAAATGAGGCGAAGTGAAAGGAAAGCAGCATTTATCATGATAAAGAAATGATCTTAAAAGTGAATATGTGTTACACAGCATGAGAAAGACATGATATGAGAGTGAGCGATAATGTGTAGTGACCAGGAGGACAACTTTGATGAAGGTGAAGATTAGAGAGACTGTAAGGTGAAAGTGAAGAGAATCCCAATTGAAATAGAAATATAGATCAAAATGAAAGGAATATCTCCACCAAGAAATATGGAAGGAGGAAACGAAAGAGAGAGAGAGAGAGAGTGGAAGACAACATAACACGTTTATCCCTGTTCACATACGCGTTACACGAGAACAGTGAGACAGATGAGCAACACAGCGCGAGGTGCAGCAGGTGTTAATGAAGTCAAAATCACAGGTGCGAACTGGAACAATAAACTATTTTTAAAGAACAGGTACACAGGTATGGTATTGTAAGGTACAGATAATGCACCAGTGATCTTCATATCACCTTTGTTATTAGTACAGTTCATTGACATTGTTCACCGAGTCTCCACGCGAACACTGATTATATATATATATATATATATATATATATATATATATATATATGTCTAGGAGCAAGTATGATTGTCGAGGCACCGGCTGAAGCAAACACATGTATACAGGTGTGTGGCTGACTTGTGCCAGATATCAACTGTCCAAACACACGTATTTACAAACGTTGAGTGAGTCTCTTACAGAATTACAGCACCATAGATAATACAAAGTTCATATAACCTTAGAACACAGACGCCAGAAACTGTACAGAACTACATAGTAGCAGAATAGTTTGGTTAACTTGAGAATGTGGATGTGGTGCCGTGGGGAAGGGGGGCCGCCGCCCCTATACCGAAGAGGGGGGCGACGGCGGCCCACACTGTGAACCGCATGCGGTTCACAGCGTGGACTCTGTGATGGGTGGCAGGCTGGCCAGGTGGGTGGCAGCCGCTAGACCCAGGGTGGCAGTAGGGCAGAGGGCCCGCCCCCTGCCCAACCGCCGTCCCCCCGGCACCACGCTCTGCTATGACCGCGTGAACCTCACCGAAGAGAACCGCGAAGACTGCCGCTGGAAAGCCCTCTTACGGCCGCACAATATCCTCTTGAAGGCGTTGCGGAACTCCGGACTGAAGACGGTGTAGATGATGGGGTTGAGGGTGGAGTTGAAGTACCCCAGCCACAGGAAAGTGGCGATGAGATAAGGGTTAAAGTTGCACGACACGGTACAAATGGGCATCAGCACCGCCAGGATGAAGAACGGCAGCCAGCACATGACGAAGGCGCCTGTGATAATCCCCAGCGTCTTGGCTGCCTTTCGCTCCTTCCGCGACTCGAATTCCCGCCGCCGCAGGTGCCGCGGCACGACCTGCGAGGCTGCGGCGCCTGCGGCAGCTGCCCCCGACGTCGAATCCTCTCGACTGCCGTCAATCGGATGGCCGTTGAGAGTGCTGCCATTAGAAGTCTTCTCCGGCGAGGGCTGCGACGACATCCTAGTGAAGGTAGTCGTCTCGCTGATGGTGACGGGGCCGCGGCAGAGCGCAGACTGCGCATTGGTGCCAATCTTCCGCCTAATGCGCTTCCGCGCCGCCTGGTACACGCGCCAATAGAGCACCAGAATCACCGCCAGCGGCAGGTAGAAGGACGTGATGGTCGCGAAGATCTGGTAGCCCAGGTCCTGGGATATGATGCAAGTCTTATTGCGGAGGCGCTCGTGCCAATCAGGATCCTTCCAGCCCATCATGGGGGCGGCGGAGATCAGGAAGGACACCGCCCAGATGACGGCGATCATCCCGCCCACCCGCCGGGGTGACCTCTGGTGGATGTAGTCGACGTTGGTCACCGCCCAGAACCTGCGGGACAACAGTGGACTCAGTCACTGGTAAGTCAGGTTAGGTGGCAGTATATTGGTCTCAACATCTACATTTGTCACACATTTGTAAACATCTGGTAGATCACACACATTTGCAAACATTTGTATAGCCAGGTGGATAAGAGATAAGGTGGTAAAGGCTAGGGGGAGATCGAGAGGGAAGGGAAGGGACGTGGGGCGAGGGATAGACATGATGGTGCAGTGAATTTGCATGATATTAGTGCCCTTCATGCTATTTGTGTACAGGTTCAATGTTGAGTGTATTGACTTGCGAACAATTTTTGATTTGGACCTAATGGTTTTGCTGTAATTTGGAAGTGAAATAAGCCGTTGAGGCAAAAATCTCTTGACAGGAGATTTAGGGGAGCAGTTTCATGGCTTTACCTTCACCAGATCCTCAGGGTGAGGAGAAGGGGTGGGATTAATCAGGGGGGGGGGAAAAGCGCCAAGCCATTACGACTATATAGCACTGGGAAGGAAGGGGGGTCAGGATTAGGATTTGGGGAAGGAATGGTGCCCAAGCACTTAATAGACGGTCGGGGATTGAACGCTGACCTGCATGAAGCGAGATCGTAGCTTTACCATCCAGCCCAAGTGGTCAGGCAATTTTGTGTGTGTGTGTGTGTGTGTGTGTGTGTGTGTGTGTGTGTGTGTGTGTGTGTGTGTGTGTGTGTGTGTGTGTGTGTATGTGTGTGTGTGTGTGTGTGTATGTGTGTGTGTGTGTGTGTGTGTGTGTGTGTGTATGTGTGTGTGTGTGTGTGTGTGTGTGTGTGTGTGTGTGTGTGTGTGTGTGTGTGTGTGTGTGTGTGTGTGTGTGTGTACTCACCTAATTGTATTCACCTAATTGTGCTTGCGGGGGTTGAGCTTTGGCTCTTTGGTCCCGCCTCTCAACTGTCAATCAACTGGTGTACAGATTCCTGAGCCTACTGGGCTCTATCATACCTACATTTGAAACTGTGTATGGAGTCAGCCTCCACCACATCACTTCCTAGTGCATTCCATTTATTAACTACTCTGACACTGAAAAAATTCTTTCTAACGTCTCTGTGGCTCATCTGGGTACTAAGTTTCCACCTGTGTCCCCTTGTTCGTGTCCCACCCGTGCTGAAGAGTTTGTCTTTGTCCACCCTGTCAATTCCCCTGAGAATTTTGTAGGTGGTTATCATGTCTCCCCTTACTCTTCTGTTTTCCAGGGATGTGAGGTTCAGCTCCTTTAGCCTTTCCTCGTAGCTCAATCCTCTCAGTTCCGGGACGAGCCTGGTGGCATACCGCTGAATCTTCTCTAACTTTGTCTTGTGTTTAACTAGGTATGGACTCCAGGCTGGAGCTGCATACTCCAGGATTGGTCTTACATAAGTGGTATACAGGGTTCTGTGTGTGTGTGTGTGTGTGTGTGTGTGTGTGTGTGTGTGTGTGTGTGTGTGTGTGTGTGAGTGTCTCTTGAGTGCTTGCAAAATGTATCTCTCTTGAGTGCATGCTTATCTCTGAGTGAACACGTGTACGTGTGTGTGTGTGTGTGTGTATGTATGTGTGTGTGCGCCCGCGCGCGTGTGTGTGTGCTACTTATGCCTTGAGAGAACACAGAAAGCTGACGTTGTTCCAAACACTCTTCTTTATCTATCAGAAACTCAGCATTAAGAGACAAACACGTGATCAGTGCGGCTGTTGTAGCCCTCCCCTTGTTTGTCATCCATTGTTCGCGCTGAGTAAAGCTGTATTATGACTAGCAACTTGGGAATTTATCGTAAAATATAACGGGATTGTTTTATTCCGTCATTCATTACGTAAATTGGATTCCACGGGCTGAGCTAGTTGGGGGGATGGGGGGGGGGGTGTGTGAGTCAATGTTGATGGATGAGGGTGTATTGGATGAGAAAGAAAAAGGGAAAGGGGGGATGGATGAGGGGGGGGGTGTGTGATGAGGCTGGGTTGCATGACAAAGAGATGGATGAGGAAGAGTTGGATAAGAGCGAGTTGGATGACGGAAAGTTTAAAAAAATGTATATCTATCTGTAAACATGTACATTGAAGTGAAAAATATCAATTTGATTAATATGATATTCAATTTAAACACAATAATATGTAAGCCTAGTTTATAGGGATCTCCTGATATGGCATTGTAACATTCCATTAATATTAAAAAACATAAAATATATGAAACAGTATATATATATATATATATATATATATATATATATATATATATATATATATATATATATATATATATATATATATATATATCAAGGCTTTAAAAAATGAAAAACTAAGTTTTAGTTACAACTTGCAGTCACCTTGTTGAATGAGGACTTAATCAGTTGTGACTAATTTATAGTCACAACTGATTAAGTAATCTAAATAATTTATAGTTTTTATGCCAGCCAAATACTCTCACAGAAAGCCAGAATAAAATGCCATGATTTAACTATCCTTAGCAATTCTGAAATGAAGACAGTGGTAAAAAAAATCAAATCAAAATGTATTTAATTAAACATAAACTAACATTTATATGCAAAGATTCAGGAAGTTGAGAGTGGAATTGAGAAATAGATTACGCTGCGTCCCCGAGGAATTTGCAAACGGTATTTGTCGACGAATAAGAAAACCCATCAATTTGCCAAGATAAAGATGATTATTTTCTTCTAGGGGGGACATCTTCCCGCCAAACACACACCGAAACTACGACGTTGCTACAACGTTCGAACTAATTTTAACACCTCCTAACCAGTTAAAACAACCAATATAGCAAGTTGTAACAACGTTCTAATACGTCATAAATACGTTAAGCCAAGATGTAAGAACTTTATTACAATTTGTAACAAGCAGAAAATAAAGACAGTTACGGTGTGTGTTTCCAGGGTTAAGTTTTGATAATAAACACAATATTTGTATAAAGTAAGAATCGTAAAATAAGACCTATTGAGCTTTATCTCTGCTGGCAAATATGGTAAGTTTGACCAAAGACTTATAGAGGGGGGAATAAATGGTTTGTATGAAGGTCTGTGAGTGTTATGAGGGCGGCAGAGAGGCCAGTCAGCTATGAAATTAATTCAGTCTCAGTTTAACAATTTTCGGGGTTAATTAAAACAATGTGAGAGGCCATGTTGAATATTCCTTGATTCTGCTCAACAGGGATGCAAGGGTTGATGGCTGCAGATTCCATACGATTGTTTTTAATGTTATTATTTTATTTAGGTGATGAATTTGGTGAGTTTTTCATCCCTGAAGTCAATGAGCTGTTGCTCCTGACCCCCTCCCCCCCGCCACCCTGTGATGTTGATGCTATCCACACAACATCTGAAGACCTTCAAGGTGACTAAACTCATCATTAAATAAAACAGCATTAAACAAAAGCGCATAGAACCTGTGGTTCCACCGAACACTATTGAACAAAACGAAGAATAACTCCTCTTAACTTTTATAGTGTTGAACACCTAACACTTGATTGATAAAGTGTTAGTTTGGGTGGTTTAAAGATTGGTAAGGATGGTAAGGCCTGCAGAGGGGCGGCGTTGTAAGACCTACCTGTCGAGGGCGATGGCGACCAGATGGAGAATGGACGCCGTGCAGCAGAGGACGTCTGAGGCCGTCCACATGTCGCACAGCTCAGGTCCCAGCGTCCATTCCTTGCTCACCTGACGGAGACAATGACTGTTAACTTCTCACTGCTCGAATATCTGTCTCTCTCTGTCTCTCTCTCTCTCTTTCTCTCTCTCTCTCTCTCTCTCTCTCTCTCTCTCTCTCTATCTCTATCTCTATCTCTCTCTCTCTCTCTCTCTCTCTCTCTCTCTTTCTCTTTCTCTTTCTCTCTCTCTCTCTCTCTCTCTCTCTCTCTCTCTCTCTCTCTCTCTCTCTCTCTCTCTCTCTCTCTCTCTCTCTCTCTCTCTCTCGGCTTCAATTTGGTAACTCTGAATTTTTCGGACATAGTTCATGTTTTGATTGTTCAAATTAATATATAATTAAAGTCGTTGTTAGGTATGGTAAGGTAGGGTAAGGTAAGGTAAAGTTAGGTTACGTTAGGTGATGTAAGTTAAGGTTAGGTTTGGTTTGGCTAGGTTAGGTTAGGTTGGCTTGGGTTTGGTTATGTTAGGTTGGGTTAGCTTGAGTTGAGTTGGGTTAGGTTATGTTTGTTTAGGGTAGGCTGAAATGGATTAGGTTATTATTGGTTATATTGGGAAAGATTAGGTTATGTTAGGTTGGGTTACATTCAGCAGATTTTAATACACACACACACACACACACACAAACACACACACACACACCAAATCCAATGGAGAATCGACATATTCAAAACATGACCTGCATTTGAAGTCCCTCTCTAAGGACCCATAAGCCTCCAGCCGCCGTCAATATCACACTGACTCTAAGATATAACACCTATGACTTCCCAGCTGAGACAAAGAGGTCTCGCCAGTACAGTTAACGACGCAGGCGGATAATGGATGTAATGGGGGGAATAGTGAGAGCTTCCCTCATCTTTGTTAACTCGAGAGTAAAGGGGTTGTGAGGCGTGAGGGAGAGTGATGGCGTTACCTAGATGGAGTTGGGGTTGCGTCTGCTCCTAAGCTACGTCATTCCAGTTATTGGAATAACTCCGTTTGTTAATGTTATCTATCGTACTTTAATTGGTAATAGGTTTATAGAGTTTACAGCTCCTCTTCTGACCCCTCAGTCACGGGTTTTCACCCAACATGTGTTTCAAAACATCTGCCCCCGCCCCCTTTCGTACTTCAGGTGTTCATCTCTGGCCTTCTGGCCTTTTGGGCTAGTTTTCGCGCTTTGAAAATGTCCTTTTTGTTCACTCTATTTTTCGGAACAATCTTTGTTGTATATCTCGGAATATTTTCTATTGAATTTTGTTTTTCAGATCGAGGTTCAAGCCCAGATGTGTACCGGCGAGAGTCACATGTGCTGAACACATGTGCTGGACACATGTGCAGGACACATGTGCTGGACACATATGTTGGACAAGTTGCTGCGAAGGCGTCTTCGTCGACGGATCTGAAGGCTACTCTGATATTTGCAAGTTTCACATATGCGATAACATTGTTTTGTTAGGATGACCAAACCACAGATGTCAGAAAGTGGAGAGACGGCAACGTTTCGGTCCGTCGTGGACCATTATCAAGTCGTATGTGAGGCTCGTTAATCCAGCGGTCCAGGTCGGACCAGAACGTGGTGTTTCGTTCACTTTCTGACGTGTGGTTTCGTCCTCATATCTTCAGCCTTGTTATTGTGCCTCGTCGTCTGCATCGTCTTGCTGTGGTGTTATTTGGCATGAAGTTGAGTGTCTTGAATACTCTCAGATGTGTCTCTATATTGGCTTGAGAAATTGGTTATCTTATACACTATAATTGGAGGGGTACCAGGCGTTGCCCGGGTCTCTTTTCTCCTCCCTCTTCATTACCTCTTCCTCTTTACTAATCTCCCTACTCTCTCATCTCTCTTCCCATCCCCCACTCTCCAATATTCTCTCTTTCTTACCCTCCTCTCCTTCTCTTTCTCCCCTACCCCTCTCTCCTAATCTTCCTCATCCATCTCTCTTCCCCCTCTCTTCAGATATCCTCCCCCTCTCTTCCTGTCTTCTCTTCAAACATCCTACCCTTCTCTTTCCTTCCTTCCCTATCTCTATCTTTGTCTCTCTCAGTGACACCCTCTGTCTCTCTGACATAGTGTGTTGTTGTCTGTTTGCCTCTGTGTTTTTCTGATTGACTTTTGGTGATTCCCCTTAAGCTGTCATAGCACAGTGGCCAGAAACAGTTCAGGGTAACCCAGATGCAGCAGCTGGAGTGGGGGCCAGATGATCCCTACACAACACACAGGGCAACTGTAAATGCAAATTGGTATTGAAAGCTTCCTGTACTGTGCAATTGTGAATATTTTATAGTTCCCGAAGTGGATGCTTGTTTCTGTTGTTAGAGAGTGTGGGTGTATGGTGTCCTATGACACACCTAAGGTACAGAGTGTGGGTGTATGGTGTCATATGACACACTTAAGGTACAGAGTGTGGGTGTATGGTGTCCTATGACACATCTAAGGTACAGAGTGTTGGTGTATGGTGTCCTATGACACATCTAAGGTACAGAGTGTGGGTGTATGGTGTCCTATGACACACCCAAGGTACAGAGTGTGGGTGTATGGTGTCCTATGACACACCTAACGTACAGAGTGTGGGTGTATGGTGTCCTATGACACACCTAAGGTATATAGTGTGGGTGTTTGGTGTCCTATGTCACACCTAAGGCACATAGTGTGGGTGTTTGGTGTCCTATGACACACCCAAGGTACATAGTGTGGGTGTATGGTGCCCTATGACACACCTAAGGTACAGAGTGTGGGTGTATGGTGTCCTATGACACACCCAAAATACATAGTGTGGGTGTATGGTGTCCTATGACACACCCAAGGTACATAGTGTGGGTGTATGGTGTCCTATGACACACCCAGGGTACATAGTGTGGATGTATGGTGTCATATGACACACCTAAGGTACAGAGTGTGGGTGTATGGTGTCCTATGACACACCCAAGGTACATAGTGTGGGTGTATGGTGTCCTATGACACACCCAGGGTACATAGTGTGGATGTATGGTGTCATATGACACACCTAAGGTACAGAGTGTGGGTGTATGGTGTCCTATGACACACCCAAGGTACAGAGTGTGGATGTATGGTGTCCTATGACACACCCAAGGTATATAGTGTGGGTGTATGGTGCCCTATGACACACCTAATGTACAGAGTGTGGATGTATGGTGTCCTATGACACACCCAAGGTACAGAGTGTGGGTGTATGGTGTCCTATGACACACCCAAGGTACAGAGTGTGGATGTATGGTGTCCTATGACACACCCAAGGTATATAGTGTGGGTGTATGGTGCCCTATGACACACCCAAGGTACAGAGTGTGGGTGTATGGTGTCCTATGACACACGTATGGTACAGAGTGTGGGTGTATGGTGTCCTATGACACACCTAAGGTACAGAGTGTGTGGGTGTATGGTGTCATATGACAAACCTAAGGTACAGAGTGTGGGTGTATGGTGTCCTATGACACACCTAAGGTACAGAGTGTGGGTGTATGGTGTCCTATGACACACCCAAGGTACAGAGTGTGGGTGTATGGTGTCCTATGACACACCCAAGGTACAGAGTGTGGGTGTATGGTGTCCTATGACACACCCAAGGTACAGAGTGTGGGTGTATGGTGTCATATGACACACCTAAGGTACAGAGTGTGGGTGTATGGTGTCCTGTGACACACCTAAGGTACATAGAGTGGGTGTATGGTGTTCTATGACACACCTAAGGTACAGAGTGTGGGTGTATGGTGTCCTATGACACACCTAAGGTACAGAGTGTGGGTGTATGGTGTCCTATGACACACCTAAGGTACAGTTTTTTTTTTGTATGGTGTCCTGTTACACCCCCGTCCCCCTCTAGCCCCAGTTACTGGGTGTTTCCTCAGGGTGTAATGTGACACATCCCTGTTACGAGGTGCAACTCCAGGATGCCATGTGACATGTGTCAGAACACAGGGAACACAGAGAACACAGAGAAATCACATTAACGTGATATAACAATGAACAAATCCACAGGAGAAAAAAATGGCTGTGTATGGCGTGATAAGAAGTCATTACGCCATATCTTTGGACTGGAAAAATTCTCTGGTGGATGAAATATACTTTAAAAAATATACCTACTCAGAAAAATACATCAGATACAATGTGAAACAATCTATTTTTTCCTCTATGTATCTAAGAGCTCTTCGGGTTGTTAGTCCAGAATTCTTAGATGAAGAATTTAAGAATTTTGATTCTATTGGTCTCAAGCTTTGTTATCCACTGAGGTTTTTTTGGAAGTTTGCTGTAGCAAAGCATGTCGTACATATTATAATAATATATGCTGTGAGAAAATTGGGCCAAAGAATGTATTATGTTTACCATATTTTTCT